>NC_041393.1:693314649-693315595 GCF_002162155.2 Triticum dicoccoides
TGGGCGGCGGGCGGCGTCGGGGGCGCGCGGACGGCGTAAGGACGGCGCACGGACGGCGTCGGGGCGGCGCGCGGACGGCGTCTGGGCGGCAGGCGGCGTTGGGGCAGCGGACGGCGTCGATCTGGGCAGCCTGGCGGCGTCGTTGGCAACTGGCATGTGTTCGTCAAATTTTCCTAAGTGTTGTATATATAGCAAGGGCATTGGTCCCGGTTCTTGACTCCAACCGGGACTAATGCTCCCTTTAGTCCCGGTTGGTACCACCAACCGGGACAAAAGGCCTCTTTTCAGCAGCCCAAAGGGCGGGAAGCGGCGATCTTTCGTCCCGGTTGGAGGCACCAACCGGGACTAAAGGGTGGGCATTGGTACCGGTTGGTGCCACGAACCGGTACCAAAGGACCCTATGCTGCCAGCGTTGGGGCCAAAGTTTAGTCCCACCTCGCTACTTGAGAGGGGCGCGCATTGGTTTATAAGCCCCACTGCCGCACCCCTCTCGAGCTCCTCTCCACCGTAGGCTTGCGGGCCTATTTGCTACTGCTTTGCCTGATGGGCCTGCCGGGCCTACTGCGGGCCTGAATCCTGGGCCATGGTAGGGTTTCTAGTCGTATTCAGGCCGTGGGGGCCCAGTAGGAGGCAATTTTTTTTTGTTTTCTTTCTTGCTTTATTTATTTTATTTTGTTTCTACTTACAACAAAATACTTATTGTTGCTATTTTTAATTATTTTCCAAATTTTTTGTTTTGTTTTCTGCATTATTTATTTTCTTTTGTTTTTTGCTTTATTTTTTAATTCTTTTTGCTTTTAGTTTTGGAAAAATTATAAACTTTCTGTTAGTGCCATTAGTTTTCAAATTTGAAAACACTTTTTTTGTTTTTTTGTTTTCTTTCTTACTTTATTTATTTTATTTCGTTTATACTTACAACAAAATACTTATTGTTGCTATTTTTAAT
>NC_041393.1:693315953-693335995 GCF_002162155.2 Triticum dicoccoides
GTATTTTTTAATTCTTTTTGCTTTTAGTTTTGGAAAAATTATAAAATTTCTTTTAGTGCCATTAGTTTTCAAATTTGAAAGCACTTTTTTTGTTTTTTTGTTTTCTTTCTTACTTTATTTATTTTATTTTGTTTGTACTTACAACAAAATACTTATTGTTGCTATTTTTAATTGTTTTTTTGTTTGTTTTCTGCATTATCTATTTTCTTTTGTTTTTTGCTGTATTTTTTAATTCTTTTTGCTTTTAGTTTTAGAAAAATTATAAACTTTATGTTAGTGCCATTAGTTTTCAAATTTGAAAACACTTTTTTTGTTTTCTTTCTTGCTTTATTTTTTTTGTTTCTACTTACAATAAAATACTTATTGTTGCTATTTTTAATTATTATGAGGGCCGAACCAGAAGACATTAAAGCATTTCAAATGAACTATGAAAAAGCTGAAAGTTGGCATGGTATCATAAATTCACCCACATAGCATGTGCATGTACAAAACGGACAATGGTATCATACTCGTGTGTTACAAAGTTGGCATGGTATCATCATAATAGTTGTGGGAGAAAGTCTTCACTTTTTCTTCGCTTGTGTCATTTGCTTATTGCGCCGTAACCATGGATAATCTTCATCGCTTATCAGGATGCTGGGGTCAACCTTGACTTTGAAGGGAGGAATTTCATGAAACTTTTCATAATCTTCAGATATGTCTGTCTTGCCCTCCACTCCCACGATGTCCCTTTTTCCTGAAAGAACTATGTGGCACTTTGGCTCATCGTATGATGTATTCGCTTCCTTATCTTTTCTTTTTGTCGGTCTGGTAGACATGTCCTTCACATAGATAACCTGTGCCACATCATTGGCTAGGACGGACGGTTCGGTGTACCCAAGATTTTTCAGATCCATTATTGTCATTCCGTACTGTGGGTCTACCTGTACCCCGCCTCCTGACAGATTGACCCATTTGCACTTAAACAAAGGGATCTTAAAATCATGTCCGTAGTCAAGTTCCCATATGTCCACTATGTAACCATAATATGTGTCCTTTCCCCTCTTGGTTGTTGCATCAAAGCGGACACCGCTGTTTTGGTTGGTGCTCTTTTGATCTTGGTCAATCGTGTAAAATGTATTCCCATTTATCTCGTATCCTTTCTAAATCGTAATAGTCAAAGATGGTCCCCTGGACAACAAGTACAGCTCATCACAAACATTGTTGTCACCTCTGAGACGTGCTTCCAACCAACTGCTGAAAGTCCTGATGTGTTCACATGTAATCCAGTCGTCGCACTGCTCCGGGTGTTTGGAGTGCAGACTGTTCTTGTGTTCATCGACATACGGGGTCACCAAGATAGAGTTCTGTAGAACTGTGTAGCGTGCTTGAGACCAAGAATATCCGTCCCTGCATATTATTGAGTCCCTTCCAAGCGTGCCTTTTCCAGTCAGTCTCCCCTCATACCGCGATTGAGGGAGACATATCTTCTTAAGGCCAGGAATGAAGTCAACACAAAACCCGATGACATCCTCTGTTTGATGGCCCATGGAGATGCTTCCTTCTGGCCTAGAGCGGTTACGGACATATTTCTTTAGGACTCCCATGAACCTCCCAAAGGGGTACATATTGTGTAGAAATACGGGGCCCAGAGTGACAATCTCGTCAACTAGATGAACTAGGACGTGCGTCATGATATTGAAGAAGGATGGTGGGAACACCAGCTCGAAACTGACAAGACATTGCACCACATCACTCCTTAGCCTTGATATGATTTCTGGATCGATCACCTTCTGGGAGATTGCATTGAGGAATGCACATAGCTTCACAATGGCTAATCGGACGTTTCCGGGTAGAAGCCCCCTCAATGCAACCGGAAGCAGTTGCATCATAATCACGTGGCAGTCATGAGACTTTAGGTTCTGAAACTTTTTCTCTGACATATTTATTATTCCTTTTATATTCTACGAGAAGCCAGTCGGGACCTTCATACTAAGCAGGCATTCAAAGAAGATTTCCTTCTCTTCTTTGGTAAGAGCATAGCTGGCAGGACCTTCATACTGCTTTGGAGGCATGCCGTCTTTTTCATGCGAACGTTGCAGGTCCTCCCGTGCCTCAGCTATATCTTTTGTCTTCCCATACACGCCCAAGAAGCCTAGCAGGTTCACGCAAAGGTTCCTCGTCACGTGCATCACGTTGATCGAAGAGCGGATCTCTAGGTCTTTCCAGTAGGGTAGGTCCCAAAATATAGATTTCTTCTTCCACATGGGTGCGTGTCCCCCAGCGTCACTCGGAACAGCTAGTCCGCCGGGACCCTTTCCAAAGATTACGTGTAAATCATTGACCATAGCAAGTACGTGATCACCGGTACGCATGGCGGACTTCCTCCGGTGATCTGCCTCGCCTTTGAAATGCTTGCCTTTCTTTCGACATTGATGGTTGGTCGGAAGAAATCGACGATGGCCCAGGTACACATTCTTCCTGCAGCTTCCCAGGTATATACTATCGGTGTCAAGTAAATAGTGCGTGCATGCGTGGTATCCCTTGTTTGTCTGTCCTGAAAGGTTACTGAGAGCAGGCCAATAGTTGATGGTCACGAACAACAACGCCTTTAGGTGAAATTCCTCCTGTTTGTGCTCATCCCACGTACGTACACTGTTTCCATTCCACAGCTGTAAAAGTTCTTCAACTAATGGCCTTAGGTGCACATCAATGTCGTTGCCGGGTTGCTTAGGGCCTTGGATGAGAACTGGCATCATAATGAACTTCCGCTTCATGCACATCCAAGGAGGAAGGTTATACATACATAGAGTCACGGGCCAGGTGCTGTGATTGCTGCTCTGCTCCCCGAAAGGATTAATGCCATCCGCACTTAAAGCAAACCATACAATCCTTGGGTCACTTGCAAACTCATCCCAGTACTTTCTCTTGATTTTTCTCCACTGTGACCCGTCAGCGGGTGCTCTCAACTTCCCTTCTTTCTTACGGTCCTCGCTGTGCCATCGCATCAACTTGGAATGCTCTCCGTTTCTGAACAGACGTTTCAACCGTGGTATTATAGGAGCATACCACATCACCTTCGCAGGAACCCTCTTCCTGGGGGGCTCGCCGTCAACATCACCAGGGTCATCTCGTCTGATCTTATACCGTAATGCACCGCATACCGGGCATGCGTTCAGATCCTTGTACGCACCGTGGTAGAGGATGCAGTCATTAGGGCATGCATGTATCTTCTGCACCTCTAATCCTAGAGGGCATACGACCTTCTTTGTTGCGTATGTATTGTCGGGCAATTCGTTATCCTTTGGAAGCTTCTTCTTCAATATTTTCAGTAGCTTCTCAAATCCTTTGTCAGCACAGCATTCTCTGTCTTCCACTGCAGCAATTACAGTACGGTACCGAGCTTTGTGTTGCCATCTTTGCAATTGGGGTACAACCTTTTTTTGTGGTCCTCTAACATGCAATCGAACTTCAGCTTCTCCTTTTGACTTTCGCATTGCGTCCTTGCATTGACAACGACCCGTCGGAGATCATCATCATCGGGCACATCGTCTGGTTCCTCTTGATCTTCAGCAGCTTCTCCTGTTGCAGTATCATCGTGCACATCGTCTGGTTCCTCTTGATCTTCAGTAGCATCACCGTATTCAGGGGGCACATAGTTGTCATCGTACTTTTCTTCTTCGCCGTCTTCCATCATAACCCCTATTTCTCCGTGCCTCGTCCAAACATTATAGTGTGGCATGAAACCCTTGTAAAGTAGGTGGGTGTGAAGGATTTTCCGGTCAGAGTAAGACTTCGTATTCCCACATATAGGGCATGGACAACACATAAAACCATTCTGCTTGTTTGCCTCAGCCACTTCGAGAAATTCATGCATGCCCTTAATGTACTCGGAGGTGTGTCTTGAACCGTACATCCATTGTCGGTTCATCTGCGTGCATTATATATAATTAAGTGTGTCAAAAATCATTACAGAACAT
The DNA here is from genome assembly GCF_002162155.2 of Triticum dicoccoides. NCBI lineage: Eukaryota > Viridiplantae > Streptophyta > Magnoliopsida > Poales > Poaceae > Triticum > Triticum dicoccoides. The sequence continues at coordinate 693,319,913 of NC_041393.1, forward strand.
CATGAATAGATAATTAAGTGACCAAATTAATAGAAGTTCATCATCACATTAAAACCAAAGTACATACATAGTTCTCATCTAACAACATAAAGCTCTGCAGAGCATCTAAATTAGTTAAACCATACATTGAAACTATGTAAAACATTTCAATGCAAAAACAAATGCGATCATAATCGCAACCAATGTAACAACTGATCCAACGGTATAATGATACCAAGCCTCGGTATGAATGGCAATATTTTCTAATCTTTCTAATCTTCAAGCGCATTGCATCCATCTTGATCTTGTGATCATCGACGACATCCGCAACATGCAACTCCAATATCATCTTCTCCTCCTCAATTTTTCTAATTTTTTCCTTCAAGAAATTGTTTTCTTCTTCAACTAAATTTAACCTCTCGACAATAGGGTCGGTTGGAATTTCCGGTTCAACAACCTCCTAGATAAATAAAATCTATGTCACGTTGGTCGGCATAATTGTCATAAACAATAGATGAACCAGTAGTTATGAAAAGATAATATATACCACATCTGAATCATAGACAGGACGAGGGCCGACGGGGCGGATACCAAAACCATCGCACTATATAAGATGCAATAATAAAAGTAAGAAAATTATACAAGTATCTATATAAACATACAAGTAAGAATTTTTTTTCCTTTCAGAAAGAAGATAAGAACAAGAGGCTGACCACGGTGGTGCCGGCGACGAGATCGGCGCGGGCGATCGACGGCGGTGAAGACGGGGACGGGACGTGACGGACAGCTAAACCTAGACAAATATTGAGGAAAATGGAGCTTGAAGGTCGAGCTTGGAGAGGAGAAAGCTTAAGTAGTGTGGTCGGGCATTCCATCGAACACCTCATGTGCATAAGAGGTGAGCTAGAGCACCACAAAGCTCTCTCCTCGCCGGCCATGAAAAACAGAGCAGTGAGAGTGCTCTGCTCGCGGGCGAGGGGTATATAAAGGCAATTAATTGGTCCCGGTTCGTGGCTTGAACCGGAACTAAAGGGAAGCCATTGGTCCCGGTTCAGGCCATCAACCGGGACCAATGGTGGTGGGCCAGGACCAAGGCACATTGGTCCCGGTTCGTCCCATCAACCGGGACCAAAAGGTACAGACGAACCGGGACCAATGGCCCACGTGGCCCGGCCGGCCCCCGGGGCTCACGAACCGGGTCCAATGCCCCCATTGGTCCCGGTTCTGGATTGAACCGGGACTAATGGACTGACCCGGCCTGGACCATTGCCCCCTTTTCTACTAGTGACCATTGTGTGCTATGGAGATTCTCGAGTTTGTTAGAGACATTGACAAGGTTTTCATACATAGAAGAGCGAGATGATGGTCTCTTTGTGGTACTTAGAAGAGCGATCTTTTGTAGAACTATATTTTTTCCATACTATTATGATGTAGTTCTCTGCACCGTTACAAATAAATAATTTGTGGCATGTGTTTTTAGTTCAAAAACCATCATATGCTATGTACTGAATTTCAATCAAAATACAATATATTTTGAATTTTTATTTGTCCAGAAAGGCCTCATTTTGTCGTCTTTCACCAGGGGCCCCGAATATGTATGGATCGGCCCTAGCCGTTGCCGTTCCCATGCCGATGACGGCCCCTATTTTAATCATGGGTCGTGCTGGTGTGTGCTTCCATGGTCCGGCTGGTGTGTCCCTCGCGCATGTACAATCTCCATCAAGGTGGACCATGGTGACACTGTGCCGAGACAAAGCTAGCCTCGTGACCATTCTTGTAAACAGAAGCAAATTCGGATATCACAAGAAGCAAACACTTTTTTTTATTGGAACCATTGTTTCATTCATAGAAAAAAAATCAACAATGTCATATTTTTCTCTCTTTTCGGATGGAATATTGTAGATCTGAGGAAATATTTGTAACGTGGGAAGCAAATACTATTTTCTTTGGAAGCATTGTTGATGAAAGCAAATATATTTCTTTTCTACGTTGTAAACAATTTTTATTCATATCTTGGAGGCAATCTCGTTGGACAAGGGAAAGAAATATTCTAGGTAGGAAGCAAACTCAAACTGGATTGGATTTACCACAGTTGGAAACATTTTTTTTCGTATGGAAGCAAACTGCGTGCCCCCTAATTACACGCAGCACTAATACTAAGAATAGAAGAGATTATAGGAAGCAATTATCAGGGATTGTTTCCTAAAAACGGTGCTTCCATTGCAAAGACGATGAACAACCTAAAAACTTAAACTATGAGAGAGTAAAAGCGATCCACACGCGTGGATCCGGCGACCCCCCTCACCACCGACGATCGAGGTCGCCGGCGGAGGGGAGCCGCCGGAGAACGGCGTTGGAAGATCGGCCTCCGCTGGCGGCGGCTAGGGTTCCAGCCGCCAGGACGAGAGGAAAACTGCTTCGATTTGGAACCAAGTGCGTGACTTATTGATTGTTCACCAATTGATGGAAACATAAATTACTGCGTGTGAGATGAATTTTTTTTTTACATGGAAGCAGTTCCTGCGGAAGCAAAACTGAATAAAACTGGAAGCAACATTTTTTGTAAGGCCGCAAATTATATCGCGTACAATGCCTATTTTCTACAGTTATTACTCTCCTTACCATCCGAAATTTGTTGCCTAAATATATGGAGAACATTGATTTAGTTACCTAACGAATGGAAGTAATTATTAGCAAATCCAACGTAATCAGCTCCGGCAGGTTTTAATTTTAGAAACTAAGTGTGCGCAGGGGCCAGCTCATCTAGCGGCTATACACACTTCCATCCAACGGCTTGCTAAAGGTCTGATAGGAAGCTACGATCAGTAGTCTGATCCCTAGCGGTTCCCACTATATGCTAATAATGAAGTCGCAAATAATACCTTTTGGCAGCTGACCATATTATATCTAAAACAAGACTAGCGAATAATGCATGTCTTAGTTTATTTTTATTTTTCCCACTGTTGCACTTTTCGATACGCATATGGTACAAAGTAACAACCTCTAATAAAATATAAGAAGTCACCAAAAATAGTCTAATATTTTTGATACAAATGGAGTATTCATTAGCCGCGTAATAATTATTCAAATCTGAAAATGAAGGGACTGGATTCTCCTAGCAAGTGTGGAGCAACGGGGTGTCGGCGTACGGGCCGTTGAGCACCCCATTAGCGATGACATTGTATGCCTTCTCCGTCATGTGGATTTGGTCCCAGTTGGCGAACCTAGATGGGTTGCGGCAAACCTTCGCCTTCTGGTTGCACTCATGGCCTGTGCCATAGGGGCCATTGCCACCACAACATGCCACCAGAGGCTTGTCAATGCCATTCCTGAGAGGATTCTTGACAAACTCCATGAAGGCGCCATAGTAGTCGCCCTAGATGATCTTCACGCCAGGGTTCTGCGACTTGAGCATGCTGATCTCTTGTTTCAGTAGCTGGTTGTGCTTCTGGGAGAATGTGTTGAACCACTTGAGGCAGCGAAACTGGTCATAGTCCCCGGACGTGTTGCTCTTGTAATCTCTGAGGTAAACCGGCACGCACCCAATGGGGAAGTTCCCTGGGACAAGGGCAGTCTTGGCACCGAGCTTGATCACCTCTTGGACGCCGGCGCCTATGCGGGCAACCACGTCCGGTATGTACTCCTGGGCTGTGTACCGGCTGCGCCTACGATCGAAGAACCAGAAGTTGTAGTCGTTGCCGCCGATTTCGCCAAAGACAACCAGGGATTCGCTCAGGAGCCTCTTGGTGGCAGCTGATCACAGACAAAAAATAAAAAGAATAAGTTGACCAAGAACACAATGTGCATGCAGACATGTGGCCTAATTAGAATATGATAAGCTGACTGTAACGTATGTTTTTGCATGCGTTACGTACCATCTCCCGGAGCAATCCGTGCGAGCACTCTCTTGAAAGAAGCCAGCTGCTCGTCGAGGCACCCGCGCTGCAGACTGAAGTTATACCTTGACATGAAGTACTTGGGATTGAGCGCAATAGAGCCAAACACGGCAAAGTTGGCACCGGTCCGGAACTTCCCCGTCTTCTCCTGGGGAATGCTCGGCGGCAGCAGCGGCAGGCCCAACGCTTGCGCTGACACAACATCAGGCACCAAATTTAGCATGCACACGAAATTCGAACTGTTCGAACACACATGCATGTATGTACGTATACTCACCGTAGAAGTCGATGATGAGACGCCCATCGGAGGCACGGCCCGTGGGGCGGTGGAAGTAGGTCTCTCCATAAGGCGGCACCGAGGGCGGACCCGGTGGACTGTTGCGGCTGATATATGCGAAGTTGCAGGTGTCGGTGATGGAGTCGCCGAAGGAGAAGATGCGCTTGAAGCAGCCGCACGACCCTATATCGGCATTGAGCAGCAGGACGGCAAAGCCGAAGATGACTGCAAGGGAAATGGAACAGGGGCGATTCGAACTCCCCATGTTAGCTATCTAGCTAAACAAGAGAAGAGACAGACGCTAGCTCTCTGGTTACAAATACAGGTCTTCCAGATATACGTTTCGTTTAGTATTCAAGATGGGTTCCCTTCATCCCCATTTATAATGGGGATGAAGCCATAGGATTAGAATCATCATGACTTTCTGATTAGTTTCCTTCTTAATTGATTGTTTTTTGTTAATTGCTCCCGTAAATCTAGCTGCTTCCATGGTCCGGCTGGTGTGTCCCTTGCGCATGTACAATCTTCATCAAGGTGGACCATGGTGACATTGTGCCGAGATAAAGCTAGCTCTGTGACCATTCTTGTATACAGAAACAAATTTGGACATCACAAGAAGAAAATACTCTTTTTGTTGGAAGTATTTTTTTCGTTCAAAAAAAAAATGCAACGATGTCATATTTTCTTTCTCTTTTCGGATGCAATTTTGTGGATCTGAGGAAATATTTGTAACTTGGGAAGGAAACACTATTTTCTTTGGAAGCGCCGTTGATGGAAGCAAATACATTTCTTTTCTACGTTGTAAACAATTTTTATTCATATCTTGGAAGCAATCTCGTTGGACAAAGGAAAAAATATTCTAGGTAGGAAGCTAATTAAAATTGGATTGGATTCACCACAGTTGGAAACATTTTTTCTCGTATGGAAGCAAACTGCATGCCCCCTAATTACACGCAGCGCTAATAGTAAGAATAGACGAGATTATTGCAAGCAATTATCAGTGATTGTTTCCTAAAATCGGTGCTTCCATTAGTAAAGAAAAATGCTTCCAACAATGGAAGCAAGAATATTTTTTGTTTTTCGTGGAAGCAGTATCGTGATGCTTTCGAAACAATATATAATTAGACACAATCTTGTTGTGTTCACCAATTGATGGAAACATAAATTACTGCGTCTAAGATGGAAAAGAAATCCACATGGAAGCAGTTCCTTCGGAAGCAAAACTGAATAAAAATTTTTGTAAGGCCGCAAATTATATGGAGAACATTGATTTAGTTTCCTAAATAACAGAAATAATTATTAGCAAATCCGACGTAATCAGCTCGGGCAGGTTTTAATTTTAGAAACTGCGCGTGCGCAGGGGCCTGCTCATCTACCGGCTATACACACTTACATCCAACGGGTTGCTACTGGTCTGATAGGAAGCTACGATCAATAGTCTGATCCCTAACGGTTCCCACTATATGCTAATAATGAAGTCGCACATAATACCTTTTGGCCGCTGACCATATATCTAAAACAAGACTAGCCAATAATGCATATCTTAGTTTATTTTTGCTTTTCCCACTGTTGCACTTTTCGATACGCATATGGTACAATGTAACAACCTCTAATAAAATATAAGAAGTCACCAAAAATAGAGCACGTTGATTTGGAGCTCGGGCTCAGCTGCTCCCATAATCTAGATCGTCCGTTCCTGTCTTGGGATGTGAACGTTTACAGCTAGCGTGTCCTGTGCGGTCGTCGATAAATGGGGAAAACCACCGAATGCGGTAGGGAACAGTAGGCCGGGAGTGGGTCCGGCCCGTCTCGTGCGGACAGCCCGCGCGGGTGAACGGTCTGGGGCGTGGAACAGGAACGATGGTCCCTTAGTAGGCCGTGGACGAGGACGTTAGTTTTTCTTAGCTGGGCCTGGATCCGATAAGGGGTCCAAGACGAGGTTCATTGTCTGAGCCGCTTTTTGGCAGGCAGGGCGCACACGTATCGTCAAAAGGATGGAAGAGACCGAAAAAAAATCCCCTTCCCTTACCCTGGTCCCTTCTAGTGACCTGTCGCCGCTGTCGAAACCCAAAAGGGGATAGAGTTCGCCGGGGCGCGCTGTAACATGTGGCGGCGGGATCATGGACATAGCGAAGGATGGACGCTGAGGCAATGGAGTTCCTACTGGACGCGGTCGACAGGTTCGTGTCTGTTGCAGATCTGGTTGAAACTTCTCGCTGGTACATAACTAATTTTATACGGGCCGTTCGCCGTTGTGTACTCAGGTTCCCGTGCGGGAGGAGTTTGCTGACAGTCTTGAAAACCCGGGTCCAGTCCCACCCGCCTACCTTCTGGAGAAGGGGGGCGGGGGGTGCAAATCCGGGGTTAAGTTGGGAAGAAGACCATTCTAGAATGGCTGATACGGTGTGCGCAGGTGTGCTTAATGACGCTGAAGGAGGTTCCCAGCGTCGGCGTGATGAATCTCCGACGAGGTCTGCTCAATCAACTGGGAGGGTTAATCCAGAAGCCCCAGGCTGGACTAAAAGGTTTGGCTCAAGCTAGTTCAATCAGTGCATTGTGGTATTTGCGCTGTTAGAATATCAGCTGTTAGAGACCTGGTTGATATTTTAGCTTGATCCTGTTTGATTTTTTGATATTAGGAAATTATAATCTGATATACAAGTCTAACAGAGAAAATGAAAAAATCTGAAAGAAAAGAATTGTTGCACGAGTGTCAGCTTGCATATGGTTGTTCTGAACTAACAGCTACCCAGTGCATTACGTGTTGCTCCTGAGAGATGCTTATTTTATGTTTTCCAATTTGATAGATAAAACATGTTCGCTTAGGAAAAGAAGTTGTTGCAAGAATCCTAGCCACTGAAAAAGTTAGGAGAAACAGATCCTGTTTGCGTGGGTTGGGACGTACCTTTTTTGGTCTGTAAACTAACGAACCGGGCGCATTTGAAATCTCACAGGCTCCGTCTTGGAAGTGCGCCATTGGACCGTGTGCCATGTCCGTCAAGGATGAGCACTCTTGAGCTTTCGATGAGGAAATATGCCGAGCAGCCTGACAAAAGTGTGGTGCGACCTGAGCTAGGTCTTAGTTTTGATTCGCTAGGAGAGGCGAATGATTTCTACAACTTATATTCATGGGAAATCGGCTTTGGGATACGATATGGGAAAAGCAGGCTGAACACCGAGAGGACAAAAGGCATGCACGAGATAGTATGCGGTTTGCTTGGTGAGTGGCCGTTTGCTTGCATACGAATTGGAAAGCACATATATACTGATTGGTTGTGCAGTTCAAATTGGAGGGCTATTTTCTAAATCGGTTTGATGTGTTTTTTGCAGGGGAAACCAGATGCCGAAAACAGTAGGTCTTGCAGGTGTGAGTGCCCAGCTCTGATCAGGCTACTACGTGCATCAGACAACAGTTGGTACATCACAGAACACCGTACGAGCCACAACCGTTCCATGTTGCTAACTATGGGTGAGAAAGTGCACTGGCCGTCTCATAAACACATAGATATGTACATCGAAGATTTGATAAGACAGCTAAGGGAGAACAAGATGAACCTCAGCAAGGTATACAGCATAATTGGAAGTTTTTTTGGTTCAGTTGAAAAGGTGCCGTTCACGAAAAGGCCACTAAGGAACATCTGTGGGAAGATTAGTCTTGAACAAGCTGAGGATGATGTGCGGAAGACACTGCAGGTGCTTGCGGACATCCGATCAAGCGACCCTGGTTTCTCGTTTGTAGTGCTCGCCGAAAAAGATAGCAAGGTGAAGAATCTAATTTGGGCTAATGGAAGCAGTTGGATGCAGTACAGGTTCTTTGTCGATGTGGTCACATTCGACACCACATACAGGACAAACTTGTACGACATGCCGTTTGGTTTATTTGTTGGAGTTAACAATCACTACCAGAGTATCATCCTGGCAGGCGTGCTGATGCGTGACGAGCAGGAAGAGACCTTCGAATGGGTGTTCTCAGAATTCGTTCGGATGATGGGTGGGCCTCCTACGAAAACAATACTTAGAGGTAGAATTTTTCAAAAAGGAAAATTGTGCATCCTGGATTGTTTATTAACTTTGTTGCCTTCCTGTAGATCACTATAATAAAAAATGATAAAAAATAGAAGGAAGTCTTCACTTGTGCTGCTTTATGATAATCGGGTTTTCTATCTGCAGACCAATGTAGGGCCATGGAGGTTGCAATCAAGAAAATCTATCTAGACATTGTGCACCGTTGGTGCAAGTGGCATGTTCTTAAGAGAGCAAAGGAAACCCTAGGGCCACTTTACACAAAAAAAGTGATTTCTAGGCTGAGTTTCACAAAGTTGTTAACCATATGTTAACTAAGGAGGAATTTGAATCAGCTTGGGAGGCACTCCTGGATGAATACAACTTGAGAGGGCATGCCTATATGACCCAAATATACGAGACCAGAGGAAAATGGGCAAAACCATATTTCAAGGGTGTGTTCTGTGCGAAGATGACAAGTACCCAGCGAAGTGAGAGCGCAAACCACATGCTGAAATCTTACATGCCCCCTGCAAGCCCAATGCATGTTTTCGTCCGCCAATATATGAGACTACAATTTGACCGGGAACGCGATGAGACCTACGAGGAAAAAAGGACCATGATTGTAAATACCTAGCTGCCATTTATGACATGTTTTTTGGATGTTGCTTTCATAATTTGTACTCGTGAACTGACTGATCCTTATGAAAAAATTTCCTTCGTGCCAGGGCGGCGCCGTGCGGCGGTCTAACCTTGCGATAGAGCGGCATGCCAGCAAAATATATACCAGGAATATGTTTGAGGAATTTGGCAGCTTGCTGTTGGAAGGAACAGCATACAATGTCACTGAAGTGGAGAGGATGAAGAAGTACATCACAACTCACAATAATGCAGCGAAGAGGGAGAAGTGGAGAAGGGTAGAATACGAGGTGACCATTAACGAAGACAAATCAATATTATCGTGTGAGTGTGGTCAGTTTGAACACACAGGGATGCTTTGCAGCCATGCATTGAGGGTGAGCTAGGTCAACGTTTGTGATGTACAAAATTATTGAATTGGTGGGGAAAAACATCCGTCGGTAACATTTTGTCCGTGATCATGTAGGTCATGGGGATTCTACATCTGGATAAGATCTCTAAGCACCATATCGTAAAACAGTGGACAAGAGACACGAGGGATTCCCAGATCACCTGGTTCGGTACCAGAAAGACAAGTCACAAAATTTGTCTTCCACATGCAGGCAGGCGACACTATACTTTAAAGCCATGGAGTTGGTGAGAATGGGGGACGCAAGTGCTGCCTGCTATGACCACATGCATGCTGGCCTCGAGTCTCTTCTACAGAGTGGAGCACCTCTGGCGGTCTCAAGGGATGGTTTGGCTTTCGAGGATCGTCTCATTCAAAATGGAAATGGCTGTGTCCCCACCAATTGCGAGCCTGCTTTGATTGATCGTGAAGTTGAACCATGCCACAGTGCTGCAAATTCTTTAAATGTGAATTCCTTGCAGTGCCTGGAAGCGTCGGACAAGCGTAGAGGTGTTATCGAATAATCTAGTTGAGTCGCGGTGGATATCCAGTGAGATCCCTGAAGAACCTGCTAGGTATTGGAGAACCTGACGTCCAACACAACCATGTAGCGACGGACGTGCTCGTCCTCCTCCCTGACAAGGTGACATACCATCTCCTCGGGGGACGCCAGTCTCCGCACCGAATGTGGCCCACGCGCCCGCCACCAAAGAAACTCCGGGTCGACGACGGGACCCTGGTTCCTCACCAGATGCGTGCCCCTGAAGGTAGCACCTCCCATTGCCAGCCCGGCGGAGCCCAGTCCCGGACATGGCGCCTCTGTAGCAGGACGTTGCCGCAAACGGGTCGACGGCGAGGATGCGGGCCGGGCATCATTGACGACGGTAATAAATTCTTATGAAATAAACTTCCTATATATGCAATGTCATTTTATTAGGGAATTTTGAGGAACTTTTCCTATGCAACTTTTCCTAGTCCTTCATCTAACAAATATAATTTTGAGCAACTTTTTCCTATGCAACTTTTTTATATGCAATTTTTCCTATACTATGATATATAACATTATATAAAATTAAAAAACTGAAAAATAAACACTAATTAAGCATCTAAAACTAAAAACTAATTAATGCTATGGCTAGACATCTAATCTAAACTAATTAAAATTAAAATAATAATCTAAAATATTTAAAGCTAAAATATCTAAACTAATTAAAGCTATGGCTAGACATCTAATCTAAACTAATTAAAAGTAAAATAATAATCCAAAACATGTAAATTAATATCTAAACATATATACTAGTGAAAATGTGTGTGTGTGTGTGTGTCTGTGTGTGTGTGTGTGTTCATCGATCCTGCATAGTGTGTGTGTGTGTGTGTGTGTGTGTGTGTGTGTGTGTGTTTGTGTGTGGCCGGGCTCGGGGAGGGGCGGCCATGGCGACCGGGGGCGAGGGAGAGCGGGGAGAGCTCACAGCGGGCGACGACGACTCCGAGGCGAGGCGACGGGGGCGCCGATGCACTACTAGGGAAAACATTATAAACAGAACTTTAGCAGTAGCGTGGGTCAAAAAAGCACGCTGATGCTAAGTAGCAGTAGCGCGCCTGCGCAAACCGCGCTACAGATAAAGTCCTAGCAGTAGCGCGCCTTATTCTAAACACGTTACTATTAAAATTCCCACAACTTAGCCTATAGGCTACACATAGTAGTAGCGATCTATATCGAACCGCGCTACCGCTACTTTCTTTGTAGCAGCGCGTTTTCTTCTAAACTCGCTGCTGCTAAAGGATATAAAATTAAATGGAAAGAAAATAGAAAGGTAACTGAAAATGAAAGAAATAGAATAAGGTGAAAGGAGAAAAATAAAATGTGAAGAAAAACAAATGAAAAAGGGAAAAAAAAGAAAGGAGTAGCAGTAGCGTGTATCCCAGAACGCGATGTAGCTAACGTAGCAGTAGCGCGCTTTCTGGAACTCGCTACTGCTACTTCTGACTTAACCACGGGGTTCGTCCTTCCCCACGACCACTTCCCCCAAATCCAACTCCTCCGCTCTCGCCATCGCCGCCGCCCGTCGCCTGCCGTGCGCTCTCCGCACGCCCTCTACGCCGCCCCGACCCCGGATTCAACGCCGCCCCCGTCCCCGACCTAAACACCGCCCCGGACGCCGCTTCCGACCCCGACCTCGACGCCGTCCTCCGCCTCGCGCCCGAGCCCCAACCCCAACCCCGACCTCGACGCCGCCCTCCGCCGCGCGCCCGAGCCCCGAGCCCGACCTCGACGCCGCCTACCCCTCCCTTGTCGCAGGTACCCGAGGTGAGCACGCCTGCTCTTGCCACTCCCCTACCTATGTCTAGGGTTTCTTCATATTTTAGTTGCATCAAATTAGTTAGGGTTCACGTAACGATGGAAACGAATCGGATGCGGATGCGTCTCAAATTAGTTAGGGTTCATGTAAGGGTGGAAACGAATCAAATTTCTAAGATGAATCATAAAATGAGTAAAAAAATTATTTATAGTTCCTAGGTACTAATTTAGGTACTAGTTAGTAAGAACTAGGTACTAATTAGGTACTAGTTTATTTTTATTTATAGTAAGTTCATTTTTAGTAAGAACTAGTTGAATTAATAGAACTAGTTAGTAAGATATTGTTGTTATTTTTTTAGTTAAAGCATTTTTTCCAGCATCGACGTGGACGATACCTATCCCGCATCCTCGCCGTCGAGTCGGCGGAGGACACCTGCGTCACCAGATGGGCCATGTCCGGGACTGGGCTCCGCCGGGGTGGTACTGGGAGGCGCTACCTATCGAGGGGCGCAGGTTGGTGAGGAGCCAGCCTGTCGTTTACCCGAACCTTCTTTGGTGGCGGTCGCGTGGGCCAGTGACAGTCCAGAGGCTCGAGGACCACACGGAGGTGGTGCATCACCGTGTCAATGCAGAGGACGCGCACATCCGTCGCTACTTGTTTGCGTTGGAGCACAGGTTCTCCAATACCTGGCAGGTTCTCCAGGGATCTCACTGGAGCTATGATCCTGTGATGGTTCCTTCTCTGTGGGTGTCCACCGCCCGCGCCGATACCCGTCGTGTGCTAGGGTTTTAGTTGTATTAGTGATGTTATATGTATGATACTATTCAGGATGTATTAGTGATAATATTTGATGATGTACAGACGCATGAGATTATTTACTTTTGCTTATTGAATGCATGCTAATTTGAGTCCTATAAGATATTTTGAAATGTATATCTTGTGTTGCTCAAATAGGATATGTGCTTGCCCAAGTGGCCGGTCATGTTTGTAGGTTACACCTCCGAGTGACCTATGTTTTGCCGGAGTGTTGATTCATTTCTGTTCCGGCAAATTTTAGGCGCTCGATATGTCCTATTTTAGCAAAGGTCATGCCAGATTTTCCATGAATTTTGGCATGACTTGTGCCAGAATATGTAGGAAATATCGAGTGCCCCAGATTTGTGTGTTGAGTATCCTGATAGTTGTCTTCGGTCGATTTTCAATTAATGTTTCAACTATGAATATAGGAAATGTTTGACGATGAAAAGGATTTTGGTATTTGCAAATACTGCGAAGATGAGCGCGGCCTGTGCGACGGAATCTTCCTAGATGATGATAGGCGCTTCAGCATCAAGCTGGACGGGAACTTCGAAGTGGATACAGTAAGTCACAACGACAAGTCTTTTTTCGTAATTAAGCATGACATCTGCTTCATTTGCTTCAACTTATAATTTATTTTTTTACTATTCTACTAGCGTATCCCCTGCCATGCAAGAGTTTTTGTATTGGATAAGATAGGTTTCAGTCATACTACGGACGTAAAGAAAGTTTACTTGAAGACTGAGCATGGTTATATTTTTCACGCAAAATTTTACAACAGAGACGACTACACCTATTTTGGATGCAAAACATGGCGAGCACTATGCAAGACTTATGCATTTGAGCCTGATATGGTTATCACCTTCGATATTCGTCCGAAATATGATATTGAAGGTAATACCGACATCAGGGTCGATGTGCAGACGCGTCCAGTTATACCATTATGTGAGTTTCTCAACCATATTTATGTCTTTGATATTGTTTATTCAAAATAGTTGACAACTAATTTCTATTGTCAGCTTATTGCCGTTCAAGCAAACATGTCCAGCGCTTGGTAGACAGGACCTACTATTGCCCTGGGGCTGAACTAAACTGCGAGGAGCTAAGTCATTATGTTTAATGGCTTGCGGATCTTGATACTGTCAAGACAAATTTTCTTCCTGCACTTAGAAATGTTAGTACTGAAAATGTGCGATCAATAGTGTTCGTAATGAACAACGGTAACATCTATTTAGGAAAGATGGTAAGATTTTTACTATTTATCCTCAGTGCATCTTTTCCATCCATTATTTTTTAAGCTAAACTTCATTGCTAAGTATGTTACCATACAATGTTCTTCAACAGGGACTCTCGATGAATGTTGTGCCTCATGGGATCGAGACTAAAGGTAACATGAGTATTGTTAGCTTATGGCCAAGATATCCTACAAATCAATTTAGTGCATTCACGATTAGCGATGGATTCTTAATAGTGAAAGACTGGATCAAATCTGTGACGGAGGAGCGCAGACAAGTACTAGGGGGCGGCAATCAGAAGCGCAGCCCACGATTAGGAGACATGTTCATCTGCATGATCCAACTTGATTAAGGAGGAGAGCTACACATGTTTTATGTTATTTTACCTGAGAGAGAGAGAGAGAGCAGAAAGAGTGATTAGCTAGCTAGAAATGAGTTTGAAGATGATGATGTGCTACACTATGACTATGATGATTAAATAGCTAGCGTTGGTGGTAATGACTATGATGATTATTATTAGATAGTGTTGGTGCTAATGACTATGATGATGATTAAATAGCTTGTGCTGGCGGATAAGATTCAAGTGTAGGCAACATGTGGTGCACATCGAAAGTACTACTAGTCCAAACTAGATCAAGTTTGGATTAGTAGTATACTTTTGACATGCACCACATATTGCCTCCACTTGAACCTAACCCACCTTCATTTGACACACTGTTATGGACATAATGATATAAACCTCATAATTGGTATTGTACCAAAATTTGTATAATGGCGGATAAATACACAAAAAATAAAAAATAAATAAAAAGAATATTAGTAGCGATGGATAGTAAACACGCTGCAACTAGATAGATTAACAGCGCGGGGGAGAAGAAGCGCTGCCGCTATGTGTCTTAGCAGTAGCGTGTGTCACACGCGCTACTGCTAAGTGATAGCTGTAGCGCCTTATTAGTAGCACGGCATTACGCGCTACTAGTGGGCTTTAAACCCGCGCTACTACTAGGATTTTCCCTAGTAGTGATGGGAGGCGGCGACGCGGGGACGACGTGACGGGGGCGGCGACGCGGTGACGGAGCGGGGCGGCGACGGGGATGGCGACGGGGACGTCGATGAGGGTGCATGACGGGGGCGGCGACGGGAGCGGCGACGATGTTGATCGAAGCAAAGGACGAATGAAGAAGAGGGAGATGAAATTTTCGAAGTGTTTTGTTATATAGTTGGGACCTTTAGTCCCGGTTGGAGCCACCAACCGGGACTAAAGGCCTGTTTTGGCCAGGCTAAGCGGCGGGAAGCTCACCCCTTTAGTCCCGGTTGGTGGCTCCAACCGGGACTAAAGGCCCCCCTTTAGTCGCGGTTGGAGCCACCAACCGGGACTAAAGGCCTGTCTTGGCACGGCGTCGGGCGCGTAGAAGTTTAGTCCCACCTCGCTAGTCGAAGGGCAGCCGCACTGGTTTATAAACCCAGTCGCGGCTGCTCCTTCGAGCTCCTCTCCAAAGAAGGCTTCTTGGGCCTAAATCTGTGTGATGCCTTGTGAGCCCACTGGGCCTTGTGGGCCTCCATCCTGGCCCAACTACAGGTTGGGTTTCTGGTTGTATGCAGGCCGCTATGGCCCAGTAGGTGGGTGTAACATCCCAAATTTTCAATTTGGAATGTTATACATTAGATCATCAATGCATATCATATTTTATTTGTTTTTGGTTTTGATCCTAGAAATTCTACGCAACTCAAGGACCCACGGAGAGAGTTGGGGATTTCGTTATTTTCATATTTGAGTTACTCAAATTTTGGGACTAGGATCATTTGATTTTATTTATTTTATCATCAATTATTTCTATTACAAAAATATGAGAGAGGGAATAAAATGACTTTCCCACACTACTAGGGAAAACCCTATACACAGAACTTTAGCAATAGCGTGGGTCAAAAAAGAACGCTGGTGCTAAGTAGCAGTAGCGCGCCTGAGGTAACCGCGCTGCAGATAAAGATCTAGCAGTAGCGCATCTTGCTTTACACACGTTACTACTAAAATTCCCGCGGCTTAGCCGATAAGCTACACATAGTAGTAGCGATCTATGATGAACCGCGCTACCGCTACGCTGTTTGTAGCAGCGCGTTTTAATATAAACTCGTTGCTGCTAAAGGTTATAAAATTAAATGGAAAGAAAATGAAAAGGTAATTGAAAATGAAGGAAATAGAAAAAGGTGAAAGGAAGCAAATAAAATGTGAAGAAAACTAAATGAAAAAGGGAAAAAAGAGAAAGGAGTAGCAGTAGCGTGTATCAGAGAACGCGCTGTAGCTAAGGTAGCAGCAGCAATTTCTGACTTAACCACGGGCCGGGTTCGTCCTTCCCCACGCCACTTTCCCCCAAATCCAACTCTGCACTCTCGCCGCCGCCGTCGCCCGTCGGCCGCCGCGCGCTCTCCGCATGCTCTACGCCGCCCCGACCCCGACCTCAACGCCGCCCCCGCCGCCGACCTCAACGCCGCCCCGGACGCCGCCCCGACCCCAGATTCAACGCTGCCCCCGCCCCTGACCTCAACGCCGTCCCGACCCCGACCTCGACGC
>NC_041393.1:693336338-693358855 GCF_002162155.2 Triticum dicoccoides
TCGACGCCGACCGACATCCACCGCGCGCCCGAGCCCCGACCCCGACCTCGACGCCGCCCTGCCCCTCCCTCGTTGCAGGCACTCGAGGTGAGCACGCCCGCTCCTCCCTCTCCCCTACCTCTGCCTAGGGTTTCTTTATATTTTAGTTGCATATTAAGTTTATTTTTATTTATAGTAAGTTTATTTTAGTTGCATATTAAGAACTAGGTACTAATTAGGTACTAGAATATTTTTATTTATAGTAAGTTTTTTTAGTAAGAACTAGTTGAATTAATAGAACTAGTTAGTAAGAACTTGTTTCTATTTTTTAGTTAAAGCATTTTTTTCCCGCCTCGGTGTGGACGATGCCTATCCCGCATCCTCGTCGTTGAGTCGGCGGAGGACGACACCTGCTTGACCAGATCGGCCATGTCCGGGACTGGGCTCCGCCGGGGTGGTACTGGGAGGCGCTACCTACCGGGGGGCGCAGGTTGGTGAGGAGCCAGCCTGTTGTTGACCCGAACCTTCTTTGGTGGCTGTCGCGTGGGCCAGTGACGATCGAGAGGCTCGAGGACACCGCGGAGGTGGTGCGTCACCGTGTCAGTGAGGAGGACGCGCACGTCCGTCGCTACTTGTTTGCGTTGGAGCACAGGCCGTTCTCCAATACCTGGCAGGTTCTCCGGGGATCTCACTGGAGCTATGATCCCGTGATGGTTCCTTCTCTGTGGGTGTCCACCGCCCGCGCCGATACCCGTCGTGTGCTAGGGTTTTAGTTCTATTAGTGATGTTATATGTATGACACTATTCGTGATGTATTAGTGATAATATTTGACGATGTACGGACGTATGAGATGATTTACTTTTGCTTATTGAATGCATGCTAATTTGAGTCCTATAAGATATTTTGAAATGTATATCTTGTATTGCTCAATATCCAAGTGGCCCGTCATGTTTGCAGGTTACACCTCCGAGTGGCCTATGTTTTGCCGGAGTTTTGATTAATTTCCGTTCCGGCAAATTTTAGGCGCTCGATATGTCCTATTTTAGCAAAGGTCATGCCGGATTTTTCCGTGAATTTTGGCATGACTTGTGCCAGAATATGTAGGAAATATCGAGTGCCCCGGATTTATGTGTTGAGTATCGTGGTAGTTGTCTTCGATCCATTTTCAATTAATGTTTCAACTATGAACATAGGAAATGTCTGACGACGAAAAGGATTTCGGTATTTGCAAAGACTGTGAAGACGAGCGCGGCCTGTGCGACGGAATCTTCCTAGATGATGATAGGCGCTTCAGCATCAAGCTGGACGAGAACTTCGAAGTGGATACAGTAAGTCAGAATGACAAGTCTTTTTTCGTAATTAAGCATGACATCTACTTCATTTGCTTCAACTTTTTTTTTACTATTCTACTAGCGTATCCCCTGCCATGCAAGAGTTTTTGTATTGGATAAGATAGGTTGCAGTCGTACTATGGAGGTAAAGAAAGTTTACTTGAAGACCGAGCATGGTTATATTTTCCATGCAAAATTATACAATTCAGACCACTACACCTATTTTTGATGCAAAACATGGCGAGCACTATGCAAGACTTATGCATTTGAGCCTGATATGGTTATCACCTTTGATATTCATCTGGAAGATGATATTGAAGGTAATACCGACATCTGGGTCGATGTGCAGACGCCTCCAGTTATACCATTATGTAAGTTTGTCAACCATATTTATGTCTTTGATATTGTTTATTCAAAAATAGTTGACAACTAATTTGTATTGTCAGCTTATTTTGGTGCAAGCAAACATGTCCAGCGCTTGGTAGACAGGACCGTATACTGTCCTGGGGCTGAACTCAACTGCGAGGAGCTCAGTCATTATGTTTCATGGCTTGAGGATCTTGATACTGTCAAGACAAATTTTCTTCCTGCATTTAGAAATGTTAGTACTGAAAATGTGCGACCAATAGTGTTCATAATGAACTACGGTCACATCTATTCAGGAAGGATGGTAAGATTTTTACTATTTGACATCAGTGCATCTTTTCCATACATTATTTTTGAAACTAAACTTCATTGCTAAGTATGTTAACATACGATGTTCTTCAACAAGGACTCCCGATGAATGTTGTGCCTTATGGGATCGAGACTAAAGGTACCATGAGTATTATCAGCTTACGGCCAAGATATCCTACAGATTACTTTAGTGCATTCAAGATTAGCGACGGATGCTTAATAGTGCAAGACTGGACCAAATATGTGATGGGGAAGCGCAGAGAAGTACTAGGGGGCAGCAAATAGATGTGCTACCCACGATTAGGAGACAGGTTCATCTGGATGCTCCAGCTTGATCAAGGAGGAGAGCTATACATGTTTTATGTTATTTTACCTAAGAGAGAGCAGCAGGAGTGATTAGCTAGCTAGAAATGAGTTTGAGGATGATAATGTGCTACACTATATTACTATGATGATAAAATAGCTATTGTTGGTGGTAATGACTATGATGATTATTATTAGCTAGTGTTAGTGGTGACTAAATAAATACTGTTGGTGGTAATGGCTATGAGGATGATTAAATAGCTTGTGCTGGCGGATTAGATTCAAGTGGAGGCAACATGTGGTGCACATCGGAAGTACTACTAGTCCAAACTAGATCAAGTTTGGATTAGTAGTATACTTTTGACATGCACCACATATTGCCTCCACTTGAACCTAATCCACCTTCATTTGACACACTGTTATGGACATAATGATGTAAACCTCATAACTAGTATTGTACCAATATTTGTATGATGGCGCATAAATACACTAAAAAAAGTACTAGTAGCGATGGACAGAAAACACGCTGCAAGTAGTTACCTTAGCAACAGCATGATAGCGAACAAACCCGCGCTGCTGCTAGCCTTTTCCCTAGTAGTGCCAAAATAAAGAAATATTGAGGATTTAATAATAAAATCTAATAAGATTTTATTTCGGAGTTTTTCACTATTTTATTTGAATTTAGGAAAAATATGCGTTTTCCAAAATTGCATTTAGGCCCCAAATAAATGTTCACCCTGTCGGGCTTGATTTTAGAAGTCCAGGAAAATTTATTTCGGGATTTTTGGAGTCTGTTCAGTATTTCTTTTTATTTCTTTTCTGAGCGTAATTTTTTTTTTAAAAAACAAACCGACTTCGGGCCGTACCCGAGCGGGAAACCGCCCCGGGGGCAGCCTTTAAATAGCCACGCCCCGAGCCGCCGCAGCCCAACAGCCCCGCCGCCAACCCACCCGCGCCTAACCCTAACCCTAGCCCGCCGCCGCCGCCAGCCGCCCGCCGCCGCCACCGCCGCCGCGACCCGCCGCCCGAGGTTCACCGCCGCCTCATTTTCCGTGCTGTTTTTTTTAGAAAACCGATCAGTTTTCTGTCGGTTTATTTTTCGTTTTTTTAGTTTCGGTTTTGTTATTTAGATCGGTTTTATTCGGTTGAGTTTAATTAGCGAGCGTTCGCTCGTTCGTTCGTTTTAAGGAACGTGTTCATCCTTTAGATCTGGAAAACGAACGTTCATTCGTTAACCCGTTCGTCGTTTTTCTTTTTCTCGGATTTTCCGCGGTTATTTTCTGATCGCGATTTCTGATCCGATTTTAGTTTTAGTATAACTTCTCGCTCCTTTATCGGAATCAGGCGATTCAAGCGCCTGGAGTTTCGTCTCGAAACTCTCTATCCGTTTAATCAACTTGAACAAGTTTTAGCTACTGTAAAAATTGACTTAGATCCAGATTAGTAGAACGAAGTTGGTTTTCTTCGCCGTTTGACTTTCGTATCTTCGTTCGATTTGATTCTTTTTGCAAACCGGAGTTCTTAAGTTGGACTTTCTGGTTAGATCTCTTATTTGAGTTTTACCTGTGCATTAGATGAGTACTTATTGTATGCTTGTTTGTTTGGCTGCGATACAATACCCGGTGTGCGCCGCCTGTTACTTCGAATCTCTAGGTGTCGTGGATCATCAGCAAGGCAAGTAACACTTTGATCATACCTCTTTACTACCCAGTTTTATTGCATTAGATCAATCCTCAAACATTGCATGATTAGGATCTAATTAAACTGTGGGATGGGAAGTAGTTGAGGTAGTACCTATTACCTATTTTATTATCAAACCTTGGGAGTTACTTCTACGTTTACTTATTATGCCATGCTATGCTAGTAGACGTGGATTGGGTGAGTGATATCCATGACAAATGTGAGTTTTGTTAATTTAATGGTTTATCTAAGGTGACAACTTAAATACACATCTGGGTGGATTGAGGCACCTGGGTTTCCAGGACTTGCCTATTTCTTTTTGGACCGCCACCCAGGCTCAAAGGGATCATGAGATTATTCATGCTAGAAACTTACGTGTGCAGCCACAAGCCATTATGGGCTCTCGCGTAGTTGATTAAGTCATGCGAACTCTTACAGGGTAGACTAGCAGATGTAGGGGAAAGTAGGTGTACCGGTCTATCCGTCGTAAGGTGCTAGCGCTTCTGAAAGACTATGTCTCGGTCATCCGTTTCTCAAACACCATGTAGTGCGAGAAATCCAACGGAGGTGATCGAGTCTTGTGGGGAAAAGTGCGCAAACCTCTGCAGAGTGTATAAACTAATCATGATTAGCCGTGTCCTAGGTTATGGACATTTTGAGTATCTAGTGCTTGGATATCATGTGAATCTCATCATGTTACTCTAAATTAATGTTGTTGGGTTTTTAATGATGATTACTTTAATTGGGATTGAGGATGCTGTCAACCATTCTCAATGTTTAACAACCACCATGATAGTTAAATAAAATTTATTCCTTTGCAGTAGGGAAAACTTGGCTTTACGCAAAACTGTAACCATAGAGTTTTCCACCAGCCAAATATGCATGTAGTATAGCTTACTCTTTCATTACTCTCTATGTGTTACATTGCTAGCATATTCCATGTGTTGACCCGTTTCGGGCTGCAATGATTCAGG
Source organism: Triticum dicoccoides (assembly GCF_002162155.2). Taxonomy (NCBI): domain Eukaryota; kingdom Viridiplantae; phylum Streptophyta; class Magnoliopsida; order Poales; family Poaceae; genus Triticum; species Triticum dicoccoides. Next base: position 693,341,282 of record NC_041393.1, read on the forward strand.
TTGCAGACTTTTCAGACGACGAGTAAGGTGCCTTTAGGTCGTGGTCCTATACTCAGTGATGCCATTGGAGTTGATGGACTCGCTTATCTTCCAAGCCTTCCGCTGTTATCGTTATTAGATGGCCTTAAGCCATATCTATTGTAATAAGCTCTCTTTGGAGACATTCGATGTAATAAGTGTGTGATTGCTACTCTGTTATAAATCCTTCAAGTACTGTGCGTGTCAGCATTACTGATCCAGGGATGACACTAATGCACAGAGATCAGACTGTCTGAGGTCTGGTCGCTACAGTGGGCTTTTTTTATTTAGTTTTTCTTCTTTTTTTTCTTTTCTGCTTTATTTATTTTCTTTTATTTATTTCTGTGTTGTTTTTTGCTGTATTTAGAGTTTCTTTGTGAATATTTTTTCTTTAGGTACAAAAAATTAAAAACTTTCTGTTAGTGCCAGTAGTTTTCAAATTTGAATAGTTTAAATTTGAAATTTGTGTGAATCACTAGTTTGTGAATAACTTTACTTTAAAAATAGATTTTCAGTCATTCTTTTTTCTTATGTTTAATACTAGTGTGTTTTGTTATAATACTTAGGTTATTTAAAAAAGAAATGCCTTTCTAACAGATAAGTTTTCGTCTGAAACCCTGATACTTCGAAAGAGATTGTCCATTTTGTACAAGAAGTCCAGTCAGTTTTTGCCGTAACCCTCTCAACTTTTTATCACATGATATGTGGGTGAAATGATGATACCATTCCAACTTTCAACCTTTTTAGAGTTCATTTGTAGTGCTTTTCAATTCCATGGTCATTTAGCTCAAAAAAATCAGTAAATGCAAGAAAAATAGCAAATGAAGTCAGGAAGGGTTGAAAATTGATGACGTGGCTTCGAATGGAACACAAGTACACGTTTCAAATGCCAAAACACATAAGCACCCTAACTATGACAAAGATTCCCTACGGTTTGTTGAAAGTTGGAGTTTCAAGATATATAAGTCCAGAAACTCACTAGAGAAGAAAGTGATGACAGTAAAGCCGGTCACATCCCAGAGTGGAATCTTTGGGTGTGAAACTTTTTCTTCGCCTGTGTCCCTTTGCACCGTAACCATGGACAATCTTCATCATTTCACTGGATGCTCGGCTCAACATTCACTGTCAAGGGAGTAATTTAATGAATTTTTCATAATCTTCTGACATGTCTGTCTTGCCATCCACTCCCACGATATTTCTTTCCCTGAAAGAACTATGTAGCGCTTTGGCTCATCGTATGATGTATTCGCTTCCTTATCTTTTCTTTTTCTCGGCTTGGTAGACATGTCCTTCACATAGAAAACCTGCACCACATCATTGGCTAGGACGAATGGTACGTCTGCGTACGCAAGATTGTTGAGATCCATTGTTGTCATTCCGTACTATGAGTCTTCTTTTATGCCGCCTCTTGTCATATTGACCCATTTGCACCGAAAGAAAGGGACCTTCAAACCACTTCCATAGTCAAGTTCTCATATCTCCTCTATGTAACCATAATATGTGTCCTTTCCCCTACTGGTTGCTGCATCAAAGCGAACACCACTGTTTTGGTTGGTGCTCTTTTTATCTTGGGTGATCATGTAAAATGTATTCCCATTTATCTCGTACCCTTTGAAAGTTATTATATTCGAAGATGGTAACTGGAACATCTAGGACATGTCATCTTCAATAGCGGCGTCATGCATGGCGCGTGTCTACAACCAACTGGCGAAAGTCCTCGTTTGTTCACGTGTAATCCAATCTTCAGACTGCTTCGGGTATTTGGAGCTTAGAATATTCTTGTGTAACTCCATATACTGAGCCACCAAGGCGGAATTTTGTAGAACTATGTAGTGTGTTTCAGTGAGAGAATGCCCATCCATACATATTATTTTCATGGCCAAGAATAAAGTCAACACAAAACTCAATGACCTCCTCATTTTCATGGCCCTTGAAGATGCTTCCTTCTGTCCTAGCATAGTTATGAACATATGTATTTAAGACTCCCATGAACCTCTCAAAGGGGAACATATTGTGTAGAAATACAGGACCCAGAACGGCAATCCCTTGCATAGGTGAACTAGGACGCAAAACTGCAAAGTCCTCCCTATACTTTCTCTCGATTTTTGTCCACTATGACCCGTCAGCGGGTACTCTCAACTTCTCATATTTCTTATGGTCTTCTCTGTGCCATCACATCAACTTGGCATGCTCTTTATTTTGGAACAAACGTTTCAATCGTGTATTATAGGAGCATACCACATCACCTTGGCAGGAATCTTCTTCCTGGGGCACTCGCCCTCGACATCACCAGGGTCATAGCGACTGATATTATAGCGCAATGCACCGCATATCGGACATGCATTCAAATCCTCTTACTCACCGCGGTAGAGGATGCAGTCATTAGGGCATGCATGTATCCTCTGCACCTCTAATCCTAGAGGGAAGATGATACATCTCCAAGGTATCTATAATTTATGAAGTATTCATGCCATGTTTACAAAAATTGATATGGTTTCGGTATGATATGCATGTAACTAACCCGGACTGACGCTGTTTTCAGCAGAACTACCGTGGTGTTGTTTTTTTTTTGTGCAGAAATGAAAGTTCTCCAAATGAGCTGAAAGTTTTGATGATTTTTTTGGAACAAAAGAGACCCCCGAAGCTTCATGGGTGGGCCAGAAGAGCCACGAGGAGGGCACAACCCACTAGGGCGCACCTGGGGCCCCAGGGGCGCCCGGTGTATCGTGCTCACCTCGAGGCCCATCTGGACGTGAGACCGACGCCAAAAATTCCTATAAATAGAGAAACCATCAGAAATAACCCTAGATCAGAAGTTCCACTGTCGCAGGCCTCTGTAGCCACCGAAAACCAATCTAGACTCCATTCCGGCACCCTTCCGGGGGGGATCATCTCCGGTGGCCATCTTCATCACCCCGGCGGCCACCATGATGAAGAGGTAGTAGTCCACCATAGGGGCTGAGGGTTTGTACTAGTAGCTATGTGTTTAATCTCTCTCTCACGTCATCTTGAGATGTCACAATCTTGATGTATCATGGGCTTTGTTAAAATAGATGGATCATATGATGTTTCTCCCCTCTCTACTCTTGTTGTGATGAATTGAGTCTTTACCCTTGGAAGTTTTGTCTTGTCAGATTGAATGTTCAGATCTGAGAACACATGATATATGTCTTGCATATGAATACCCGTGGTGACAATGGGGTATTATTTTGATTCACTTGATATATGTTATGGCACTCAATTTGTGGATTCCCGCGGTGACTTTGGGGTAATCTATGCATAGGGGTTGATGCACATTTTTATTATCTTTTCTCTGATAGAAACTTTGGGGTCTCCTTGTAGTTCTTTGTGTGGATTGAGTATTACGAATCTGAAATTGTTTGATACATATCAAATAATTAACTCATGGGTACTCGTGGTGACATTGGGGTATCTAGGTGACATTAGAGTTGATTGATATGCATCATATGGTGTTATTTTAGCACGAACTCGTGATTAGATCGATCAGAAAGAATAGCTTGTTGTTATTTTAGTACGAACTCTAGGGTAGATTGATCGGAAAGAATAGCTTTGAGGTGGTTTCGTATCCTACGAACAATTTCTATCTTTTGTTCTTCGCTAATAGGAACTCGGGAGTGATTCTCTATTGCACTTTGAGGGATAATCATATGATCCAACTATGTTAGCATTGTTGAGAGACTGCACTAGTGAAAGTATGCACCCTAGGCCTCATTTTCCATCATTGCACTACCGTTTGTGCTCCGTTTACTGTTTACTGCCATGCTGTTTTTTATTGTTCGCATTACAAAAACTCATATCTACTATCCATACTACACTTTTATCACCATCTCTTCGCTGAACTAGTGCACCTATACAATTTCCCATTGTATTGGGTGTGTTGGGACACAAGAGATTTCTTGTATTGGTTGCTTGAGAGAGACTATCTTCATCCTACGCCTCCCACAGATTGATAAACCTTAGGTCATCCACTTGAGGGAAAATTGCGACTGTCCAACAAAACTCTGCGCTTGGAGGCCCAACACGCAGTACTAGGGAAAACCCTAGTTGCAGCGCTGGTTTTAGAGTTACTAGTAGCGGTTGAGCCAACGCTAGTACTAAGGCTCTACAGCTAACTCTTAGCAGTAGCGCTGGAATGCCAGTGCTACTGCTATAGCTAGTTCGCAGTAGCACTCATGCTGGAAAAGTGCTGCTGATTGTTGTAAGTAGTAGTAGTGTTTCTATAGAAAAGCGCTGATGCTACCGTTTGCTGTATTATTTAAGTTGCAGCTTATTTTTGTTGTGGATTTATATATAGTACTTTCATCATATGATTATATGACCATGAATAGTTATTATATATAACAGTGGGTGAAATGAACATGGAGTAGATTCAAGTGGAGGAAACATGTGGTGCATGTCGAGAGTACTACTAATCCAAACTTGATCTAGTTTGGATTAGTAGTACATTCGATGTACACCACATGCTGCCTCCACTTGAATCTATTCCATGTTCATTTCACCTACTGATATATATATATATATATACATATATATATATATGTATATATATATATAAACTCATCATGCTCATATAACAACTTATCATCATGCATCATCGATCATGATAATAAATAACTCATCATTGGTATCATTATAACAAGTCCTACTCATCATCATCGATCATCCAACTTCTACTCAATACCACATCATCATTATAGTCATCTAACCAATCCTACTTAGTTGTTCTTAGCACATGATCACACAAGATCATGAGTATTAGCTAGAACCTACTACCTTCTCTTAGGTAAAATAGCATAAAACAAGATAGGCCCTAACTCTCCATTATGGAGAAAGGATATATATTAACCTGTCTCCAATTCTTGCACTTCGCCTAATGTTGCTTCCAAGTTTAGGGAGTCCTGGATTAAGGCGTCCTCGGACGACCGGACTATGTAGTATGGGCCGGACTGTTGTGCCGTGATACAAGACAGAAGCCTCTCTCTCGTGTCCGGATGGGACTCTCCTTGGCATGGAAGGCAAGCTTGGCGCCCGGAAATGAAGATTCCTTTCTTTGTAACCGACTTTGTACAACCCTAGTCCCCTCCGGTGTCTATATAAACCGGAGGGCTTAGTCCGTAGAGGCAATCATAATCATAAAGGCTAGACTTCTAGGGTTTTAGCCATCACGATCTCGTGGTAGATCATCTCTTGTAATACCCATATTCATCAAGATCAATCAAGCAGGAAGTAGGGTATTACCTCCATATAGAAGGCCCAAACCTGGGTAAACATCGTGTCCCCTGCCTCGTGTTACCATCAACCTTAGATGCACAGTTCGGGACCCCCTACCCGAGATACGCCGGTTTTGACACCGACATTGGTGCTTTCATTGAGAGTTCCGCTGCGTCATCACCAAAAGGTTTGATGGGTCTGTCAATCATCTACAACAATGCAGTCTAGGGGGAGGTTTTCCTCCCCAGACATATCTTCGTATTCGGCGGCTTCGCACTGCGGGCCAACTCACTTGGCCATCTAGAGCAGATCGACAGCTACGCCCCTGGCCATCAGGTCAAGTTTGGAAGCTTGAATTACATTGCCGATATCTGCGGAGACTTGATCTTTGATGGATTTGAGCCCATGGCAGCCGCTCCCTGCCACCATGATGAACGTGACCTAAATCTGTCATCGGACCGTGCCCAGGAGATAGCACATGTAACTGCTCTGGCCCTGGATCCGGAGCAGACTGCGCCGTTCGAGGACAGGAAGCTCAACCCCTCCGCGGAAGCCACAGACTCAGCAGCATTAGAGCCGCACACAAATCCAACCTCGAGCGGGGCCTGTGTCATCGGAACCTCGGATTCGTCTCCGGCCATAGGTTTTGAACTGTGTGCATCCACGCCCATCGAACTTGATCAGGCACCGATCGTTGAATTCAGCTCCGCGGACATCTCCCGGCACTCACCTTTAGGCGATGTGCTAAACTCATTAAAATCCCTCTCCTTATCAGGGGACTCTCAGCCGAACTATATCTGCTTTGGATTGGAAGCTGATCATGGAGAATTCCGCTTCCCACCCACCACCCACTTCATAGCCACTGTCGAAGACTTAACCAACATGCTCGATTGCGGCTCGAGTACATCGACGGTATGGACGACGATGCCGGAGAGGAGTAGGCACAAAAACCACCGCTTATAGGGTGCTGGACAAGCACCTCCTCGTATGATGTATACATGATGGATACACCCAAAGAGAACAATGGCGACAATGAAAAGGATCCAGTCGAGGATAAGTCTCGTAAGATACAGCCAAAGCACCGACGTCAGTGGCGCCGCTCTAAACCACGTCATGGAAAAAACAGCAATACCGGCATAGGAGAAAATAATACGTCAGACGATGCCGAAGACAACGAAGACCCTATTGAGCCAACTTCCGAACAGGATGAACGGGAGGGTGGGCGAGTTAGCCCTGATGAACAGGCCATGAACAAAGACTCGGAGGACAGTAACTACCTTCCGCTCTCCGAGGACGAGGTGAGCCTCAACAACGAGGATTTTATCGTGCCTGAAGAACCTCTCAAGCAAGAGCGCTCTAAGCGCCAGCTAATAGCCACTGTAAAGAGCCTGAAAAAGAAGTAGCAGCAGCTTAAAGTTGATCAAGATCTGCTCAATGATAGATGGACTAATGTCCTAGCAGCCGAAGAATACGGCGTCGAGCGCCCAACCAAAAGTTACCCGAAGCACAAATTGTTACCCCAATTCGATGACGAGACGCCAGAGCCTATCCTACCAGCGCATAATGCGGCTGACTGACCACCACATGGTCAGGACAAAGAAGCAACTCAAGCCGAACACCAGCCCGTACCACCTCGCGGTAAGGGCAGATACATAACAGCTCGGGGTCATACATATGACGTGCAGCAGGACCTAGACAATAGAGAAGGTCAGACCAGATCGATCTACAGATCACAGGGACGTGCCCAGACGCGCAACGACGACCATCAAGCTGTATGTGACAAACACAACCATGCCTGGGCCGAGCACCGCAGATGAACTCCATCTGAACTACAACGCGATGTGGCCCGACATAGAGGCGCCACACACCCCCTTTGCTTCACTGATGAAGTAATGGAACACGAATTCCTGGAAGGGTTTAAACCCATGAATATCGAATCATACGATGGAACAACAGACCCCGCGGTATGGGTTGAAGATTTCCTCCTCCATATCCACATGGCCCGCGGTGATGACCTCCACGCCATCAAATACCTCCCACTAAAACTAAAGGAGCCAGCGCGACACTGGCTGAACAACCTCCCTGAGAACTCCATCGGCAGCTGGGAAGACTTGGAAGACGCCTTCCGCGATAACTTCCAAGGTACATATGTTCGGCCTCCGGACGCCGATGACCTAAGTCACATCATCCAGCAGCCCGGGGAGTCTGCCAGGAAGCTCTGGACTAGGTTCTTAATAAAAAAAACCAAATTGTCGATTGTCCGAACGCGGAAGCCCTCGCAGGCTTTAAACATAGCGTCCGAGATGAGTGGCTTGCCCGCCACCTCGGCCAAGAAAAACCAAGATCCATGGCTGCCCTTACCACTATGATGACCCATTTTTGCGCGGGAGAAGACAGTTGGCTCGCTCTTAGAAGCAACATCACCGATGATCCGGGTACTTCTGAAGTTCGAGATGGCAATGGCAAGCCACGACACAATAAACACAAGCATCACAATAACAATGAAGGAACGCAAGACACGTCGGCCAATGCCAGATTCAGTGGTTCCAAACCTGCTCAATGGAAAAAGGCATTCAAGGCAAACAGAGACGGACCATCCAATTTAGACAAGATACTGTATCAGCACTGCCAAATTCATGGCACCCCTATTAAACCAGCAAGTCATACAAATAGGAGTTGTTGGGTTTTTAAACAACTCAGCAAGCTTAATGCCGAACACAAGGTGAAGGGGCCGCCCAGTGACAACGATGACGAAGAGACTCGCCAACCGAACACCCGGGTTAGAAGCAACCCCCCCCTCGAAGTAAAGACAGTGAACATGGTATGCGTGACGCACATCCCTACAGGGGACTGCAAGCGTGCGCTATGGGATGCCAGCCTCACAGAGCCAGCCGCCCCAAAATTAAGCCAATGGGCGGCCCGCCCGATCACTTTCGATCGCAAGGACCAACCAGCCAGTATCCTTCATGTAGGTCTGGCAGCTCTCATCCCCGATCCAATTATCGATGGGTTCCATCTCACGAAAGTCCTTATGGACAGCGGCACTAGGCTCAATCTACTCTACCAAGACACTGTCCGCAAAATGGGCATCGATCGTTCAGGAATCAGGCCCATCACAATTACCTTCAAGGGAACAAAATCCGGCGTACAAGCTCCTACACGGGCTCGATTACATTGGAAGTCATTTTCGGCTCACCGAACAACTTTCCACGCAAAAGCTTGACCTTCGATATTGTCCCGCTCCGTAGTAGCTGCCATGCACTACTCGGGCATACCGCCTTTGCTCGCTCTAATGCGGTCTGACATTACACCTATCTCCAACTTAAGATGCCCGGTACACACGGCACCATCATGATAAACGGAAATACGGAATGCTCCCTCCGTACAGAGGAGCATACTACCGCTAATGTGGCCAAAGTACAAAGTGGCGTTATCAAACTGGACATTTCATCGGCCATCAAGCCGCCGGTCTCCATTAGACAGGACTAATAAATCTCAAAGCTGGATTTGCAGTTCGGCCTCCGCTGTCCGCCCCATATAGCTGCGAAGTCTATCCCGCGCACATAATAATACACTTAAAATACCCTGGTCACCGGCGGAGGCACAATGTGGACAGACCTATAACACTATCCTCACTCACATAGTCTTTCTCTTTTTCTAACCATTTTTTATCTTTTACCATAGGTGACTATATTTGCTGAGAAGTCCTTTAACCAAGGCAAGGCATTGCAGACGTGCGACAGGAGGTCTAAATGTTTTTTGTAGACCGCGCTCTTTATGTCAAACCTGTAAAGTGCCCTTTTTCTCAGCTTTGGACCCCCGGCATGTCAAATAGCCTTGGTAGTAACGTTATAATCTATAAATATCGCGCTTGATGTATCATTCAGATGCTAGTCAACATAACCTATATTCAGTATTCGCTATTCTCAAAGAACTAAATTTTGCTTTTGTGGTTATTTCACGCACGCACCTCGGCATATATTGCCAGGGGCTCGATATGGCAACATATGAGTTGCCGACAAGTCCGAACAGCTTAATAGCACACTTAGGCGTCACGAGTTTGGCCTTATATGCATCAGCTCCGAATCATGTCTTTGGTTAATAGTTGGGTTGCCCAGCTCCTGTGCTTACTACCTTACGGTCCGCTCAATCGGCTAGGGTAATAAAGGGAGAACTACTGCGATTGTGTCCTGGTTTGTCCGGATGAGCACCTCAGTAGAGAAAGCCAAAACCTGACTGTCATGATGCGGCGAGAGCTGGTCAACCACTCGATGACTCACCGGAATCTTCGTGATTCCTTCCGTATTACACGAAGGACCATTCTTCTGGTCATGTATGTAAACACACTGTATTTGGATAACTGCGTACATACCAGGGGCTATATCGTAGACCCACAGTCAAACTCCTATGGCTAAGTGAAACTGTTAAAGTCCTATAGTCCAATTGCCTGGTTCGCCGCATTGACACCTCCTTAATGGACCAAGACGTTGGGTCAAGAGTGATCAAGTGCTTTTCCGAACACCCCCGTGTTATATGCGAGGGGGCCGAAGCCGACGACTGGTAAACTTTTAGATTATACAAAAAACGGCTGCACAGGAGGCACCAAAAACTTTTTAGGCAAAAGTATAAAAAACATAGCCCTAATATATCACAACATTGTTTTTACAATTTCGGTACATTTCACTCGAACATAATATCTTTCGAGCACTGACCCTCTATCAAGCGGGCACCATCTAGGACATCCTCAAAATAATGCTCCGGCATATGATCGTCCTTGCCCTTGGGTGGACTTTTCGCTACAATATCGGTGGCCTTCATATTCCCAGTACGTCTTGACGCGGGCAAAGGCCATCCGTGCACCTTCTATGCACGTTGACCGCTTAACGGCGTCGATACGCGGTGCCGCATCAACAAGTCGCTGCACCAAACCAAAATAACTATTCAAAATTGGCTCAGTCGGCCGCAGCCGGACCACGACGTCCTTCATGGCTGATCCGGATATCTTGTGGAACTCGGCCCACTGGGCCACCTGTTCGTTCAGCAACAGCAGACACTTTGGCATGCTGAATTGCGACCAGAAAAGCTTTTCCCTTGCATGTCCTTCTTGCGCTTGGAAAACCTGCGCACCATCAGAGACACTCTTCAGCAAGTCCAAAAATGCATCTGGAGAACTCCACATTTGATTAAGAAGGGCATACTTCAGATCGCCGAATTTAGTTTTTAATAAGAAGGTCTTACCAGCCGCGATCTCCCCAGCTTATCGAATCTCCTCCCGAGCCGCTCTAGACTCGGACCGTGCTTCCCTCTCCTCTTGTAAGGTCTTGTCAAGATCAGCCGCTCTAGTTTTAGTATCTTTCTTGAGAAATTTGCATTGGCTAGTGGCATCCTCTAGCTCAAGCTCCATAGTAGATATTCTCTCCTCGCACTGGTGCCGAGCAGCCTGTTCGGCCTTTAATTTAGCAGCTGCCTTTTCGGCAGCCACATTACTCATCCTGGCTTGCTCCTTGGCCCGGGCAAGCTCAGCCCGAAGGGTCTCAACTCCGGCGGCATCATCTGCAGTTATGCATATCTCAGTATACAATTCTCAGCGTCATGCTCATATTATAGTACTTGCATATACTGACTGCCCCAAAGACATACCTTGTGCCTCGTCGAGCTGCCTTTCAATAAGTGTGATGTCATCATCTACCACATCAAGTTTCTGCTTCAGATCTGCAACCTCTGTAGCTTGGGCAGTCGCCAGGGATGTAACAGCTTGTGTTCCAATTAGTCAGATTATTTCCTGGGCATATCTTTCTTGATCCTCTGATCTCCTCCCTTTGGACGCCAACAAGAGTCTCAGGGGCTACTATCTATACACAGGCGCATTTTGCGTTTATAGCACAATTGAAAATATTACATTACGTACCTCAAAGCCTCTTAGCAGGCCCGTAAAGGCTTCATTCAATCCGCTTTCCGCCGACAGAACACTCTCAACCACCGTACCCATCAAGGTGCGATGTTCCTCTGAGACGGGCGCATGTTGCAATATGTCCATCAATGTATCCGGCGCCTCCGTATCCCTGCACGCAGTTGTTGGGGTACGGACTCCCTTCAAAGGAATATGTTTACTCGACCTTAGAGTCGTCTCTAGCTGTAAATCAGATAGTTCGGGGCCTTTATTGTTGGTCCCTGTAGGGGCCGCACACCCCGGACCCTGGACGGCCGAAGTCTCACCTTCCGAACTAGTCTTCATTATCCCTCTCACCACTTGTTGATCAGGAGAGATCCTCTGGGACGACACCTCGGGGTCGTCTGCCCTATTGGGCGGGGAGATCTGTGGAGGTGTCTCGCTCTCCATCATGTCCGGAAGAAGATCCCCCGAGGAGGAGGACTATTGAGGAAGGCTGCATGCGGACTGCAAACATATATTTTAAATATTACCCTTGCAACCAGGAAATAATGGGATATGTTTAAGACAACCTTGTTCACTTACGATTCAACTAAGGGCTTGTCCTTACGGAGGAGCTGCGTGACAACGTCGCCTCCCGAACCAGAACCCCCTGACGGGGATATCTTCCCTCGCTTAGAAGCCTTTATCTTCAAGTCTTCGGAGGCGGTCCTCTTCTTCTCATGCGGAGAAGGGTTGTAAGTTTCTCCTTCCCTTTAATCTTCGAAAGAGGCAGTTCCAATCTCCCCGGACGAGGTGCTTGGCGTACCTTTAGAATGGGGGCCACCCTGTGCTTTCTTGCTCTCCTCCTTGTCTTCCTTCGCCGGCACTTGATATGGTGTCGGAACCAGCATCCTTGTTAACACCGGATCAGCTGAGTCTTCGGGTAGAGGGGCCGAACACCTAATTCTCTCCGCCTTCTTTATCCAGCCCTGGCCGAGTATGGTTTTCTCAGTATATTGTTATGAGAAATTTAACTAAGCTATGTTTAGGAGTCGAGTGTGTCGTGGTTCTAAGCCTGACAGTAGAATGGGGGGTAGGTATGGAGAGGCAAGATCCTAGCTATGGAGTAGTTGTACACACGAGTGTTTAACGAGTTCAGGCCCTTCTCAGAGGAAGTAATAGCCCTACGTCTCGGATCCCGGAGGCGGTCGACTGGTTTCTGTGTATAAGAGTTGCAGGGCTGCGAACCCTTTACACTGAGGAGGGGGTGGCTTATATAGAGTTCGCCAGACCCCTCCGGCCCTCAGTTATGCGGGGTTTAAAGTGCGTTAAGACAGGGGGTTACTGGTAATGCCCTCATAAAGTGTCATGAAGACTATTAAAAGCTACCTAATGACAGACCGTTGCGGACTGAGTGACTTTAGATCTCCTGCTCGTCGAGTGACTAGCTTCATGGTCGAGTGGCTACCTTCATCGTCGAGTGCCCTTGAGTTCGTCGAGTGAAGTCTCTCTTGGTCGACTGGAAGGTAGCTTCTTCTGAGGATTGTGTCCTAGGGTAGGGTACCCTACATGGGTTCATGACCCTACCCTAGGTACATGACTTCATCATTAGCCCCTGAATGGATCGAGGTTCGAGTGATGAAGGGGTTGATAATTTTCTCCGACCTGTTCCCGCGCTCTGACTATGATGTATCTTGGATCAGCGATCTTTCTTTTTAGACGTCGGCATTAACTTTTCTTTCAGTCGCCTTGATCCATTCTTTTCTTCCGTCGAGTGAACTTTCGAACTTAGTGAACTTCCGAGCGACGGATCGCAGGAAATCTTCAGCCTGACAGATTGATCTGCCGTTAGCGGATTTTGCGGGATCCGAATTTTGGGAAGCGCGCGAAGCGGGGTGGACCGCGGTACTCGGATGGGATAAGGCGCGGGCGCCTCGATTTCCGTGCCGCCTTTTTTGCCACGTATCAAGCGTGCGCGACTGTTTCGGGATGTGACAGGATCGCCCGGGCCCACTTGTCATCCACTCGGAAGTGTCTTTATATAAAGCGTCAGGCGAGGGTTTTTTGAACAGTGCCATCTCATTTCCCTCTCTGCCCTCTTTGCATCTTCCCGCCGTGCCTGCTCCTATTCTCGCCTCCGCTTATCCCCTCCTCGCCTGCTTCGTTGGCGACAATGGTGAAGGAGAGGATGACGGCCTTGGAGCACGCGAAGAAGGCGACGGCGGCGGAGAAAGCGAAGGGGCGAGCGCCCAGTCGGGGCGGATCTTCGTCAAGGTCTCGTCTGCCCAAGGGCTGGATCCAAGGGGATTGGATCCGCTCGACTATCACCGAGAAGGATCTCAATGACCTGGCCAACGAGGGTCTGATCCCCCACGGGTCGGCAAGGCTTCTGGGGACCGAGTGGCAACCGCGGCCGCAAGAGGGTGAGTGCGTTCTTCTAGCCACTCATGTAGATCATGGATTTTCTCTGCCGCCGAGTGTTTTCTTTCGAGGGTTTCTGAACTTTTTTGGGGCGCAACTCCACCATTTCACCCCCAATTCCATCGCCCATCTTGCTGCTTTCGTGTCCATGTGCGAGAACTTCCTGGGTTGTCGACCACACTGGGGTCTCTTCAAGCACATATTCACCTGTCGCTCACAGACGGTGAAAAAGGCGAGTCCGGGTGATGAGAGGACTAAGGTTATTCAGATGTGTGGGGGCCTTGGGATTCAGATGAGGAATAAGAGTACTTTCCCGGCCATGACCCTTCCTGAGTCGGTCAGAGGGTGGCAGTCGTCTTGGTTCTACTGTCAAGACCAGTCGACGCTGGGGCAGTCGACTGGTCTCCCTTCGTTCTCCATGGACCGAGCGGACAAACCCTCCTGTCTGAAGGTGCTTCCTGAAGAGAAAGCTCAGGTGAAAATGTTGATGGAGCGCGTAGTCCAACTCGTTCGGGACGAAGTGACGGGTATGGACCTTCTGGAGGTCTTCCTTAGACGGCGCATCCAACCGCTTTAGTACCAGGCCACCCGATGTGGCTATACTGCGGTACCGAAGACACCACTCCGGTTCATCCAGAAGCAGTCGACGACGCCACGCTGGGGCGATGGGTGACCGCAATCACAGGGAATAAGGACAACCTCGAGGAGCTAGGAGGATCCCACCACTCGACCATACATATACGCCGGACACGGTATGACCGCTCGTCTCCAATTGCAATCTTGCTTTATCCATTCCGCTTTGCTGCGAATTGGTCGATTGACCTTTGTTCTGTTGTTTTGTTGTCCGACAGGCCACCCCTGAGTTGTACTCGATGCCCAATGGAGTGCAGACGCCGATTGAGGAGGAAGAAGGAAGTGGGGGCGAAAGCCCGGAGGAGTGGGAATCGGATGCTGATGATGACGATAAGGGTAATGACTCTGGTGAGGAGGAAGAAGAGGAGGAGGAGGAGGAAGTTGCACCTCCTCGCTCAGAAAGACGCTCGAAGCTTGCCCACGATCCCGCGGCTGAGCGCGGTAAGGGGGTTGCGGTCGTCGTGCAGTCGTCCAAGCGCCCTCGAACCACTTCTCCGGCGCCGACTGAGAAGGCTCCGAAGCAATCTCGAGTGGTGCCGCCGAAGCCGGCGAAGGTCTTGCCGAAGATGAAGATGGTGATCCCCACCATCTCAGGGTAATGGCGAAGTTTGAGTTTGTCTGTTCCTTATGAATGTATTCTTGGTCGACTCGTGATCTGACCAACCATCTTCTGGAACTGCAGTGCTGCTACTTCTGATACCTCGGGCAGGGCTGAGGATCAGGAGATGGAGGATGCTGTTACTTCAAAGCCTGGTACGACTCTTGCAATCTCGTCTTCAGTCGATTGGTTTCTTGTCCCTGGTTTTGATTTTTTTTTCTGCAGCTTCACCTAACATCGTTATCGACCTTCCCGACGACAACGACGAGGAACCAACGAGGCAGAGAAGGAACAGGAATGCATCTGCTGGCGAGGTGACTCAGGACGTGCCAGCACCCGAGACATTGGTCATGGAGGGAGGTAATGTCACTCGACCTACTGTAACCTTCGCGGTGCCATTGACGAGTGCTCGACCTTCATCGTTGAGTGTTGCCCCACCTTCACTTTTCTAAACCTACCACGTCCCGGAGGACCAAGCCAGTGCTACCAAAGAAGCAATACGCCAAGCGGGGGTCATGATGGAGCAAGTGAAGGCAATTCGAGAAGCCAGCCAGGCAGCCTATGACGCCATTTCGGCTCTCCAGAGTAATGTTCAGGTCAGTCGGTCACTGCCTGTTCTTCTTTCTGAAATTCCTAGAGTCTGTCCTACACCCACTGGGTGTGTGTCGATTGAAATTCCGGGTTAGTGGGGGCACGCTGAGTGCACCCACTGGGTGTAGTCCCTAAGGCTATGGTGGACCGCTGGCAGTCGACCATAGTCTTTATGCCTTGAGTTTTTCTTTACTCGACAAGGTCGAATAGATTCATAGACCGGTGGTCCTACACCCACTGGGTGTGTGTCGATTGAAATTCCGGGTTAGTGGGGGCACGCTGAGTGCACCCACTGGGTGTAGTCCCCAAGGCTATGGTGGACTGCTGGCAGTCGACCATAGTCTTTATGCCTTGAGTTTTTCTTTACTCGACAAGGTCGAATATATTCATAGACCGGTGGGGGCACGCTGAGTGCACCCACTGGGTGTAGTCCCCAAGACTGTGGTCGACTGCTGGCAGTCGACTATAGTCTGAAGAGCATTTCCCTTTTTTTGTTGGTCGACTGGTCGACTCTTGATGAAACTAGTGGGGGCACGCTGAGTGCACCCACTGGGTGTAGTCCCCGAGACTACGGTCGAATGTTTGTATTCGGCCGTAGTCTTAGAAACGCTATGATTTTTCCTTAGTCACTCGGGAGTGAATTGCTGTTGATGTTTTTGTCGACCGAACTTTCGCAGAAGTCTTGTGACCTTGTTTCTCGCTACGCCGAATTGGAGAGCAAGTTCATCCAGCTTGAACTTGACCAAAAGCTTGTCCAAGAAAACTTCACGAAGGTGAAGGAGGAATCAAAAGGTATGTTCGATGAGAATCTTGACGACTGTCCTTGCTTCTTATCTGCCTCCGATTCTGACCTTATTGTGATTCTCGCAGAAAAACTGAAGAACGCTCTGAAGAAGAAGGACCTTGACCTTGCCGAGGCGTAAAAAACGGCCGCGGGCAAGACTAGGCTTGCTGAAGAGAAGTTGGCTTCGGTCGCCAAGCTTGAAGAAGAAAACGCTAATCTGAAAGCTGCTCTTGACGTGGCCAACCAAGAAGTCACTTGACTGAAGAATGACAAGATTGCTCTGAATGACAAGGCCAGTGAGTTGGCGGGCAAGAAGAATGATCTGGAGGCTTATCTGGGCGGACTCGCCAAGAAGCTATTCCTCATGCTTGAAGGTAATCTTTGGTATCAAACAGACAATTTTTAACCGCTACCTCCGACTGTAGTTTTGACTCGGTGGTTGTGCTTGCAGAATTTTGTCAGAACTTTGAAGAGGACACTGGTCGACTGGAGATAAACTTGGATCCCATCAACTCTCCCATGAATGACGATGTTGCCATGAATGTGCTCTGGCTTGAATCTCGCGTTGCAGCTGTCGTCGACTATCTTGCAAGGTTGAAGGTCGCAACATCTCGCATCGATACGACACTCTGGCCAAGAGAGACACTCCAGAACGACCTCGAATCCCTGATGACTTGACTGAACGAGGTTCCAAGTCGAGTGCAGGAGTGGAAGAAGTCTTCTGCCAGGTGTGGCGCGGATGTTACTCTATCTCTGTTCCGCGTTCACTGCAAGGATGCACGAGAGGACAAGCTGGTGGCCCTCAGGGTGGCTAACACCAAGAAGCATGATTTCCGATCTTTCATGGAGACCTTCATCACTGCAGCCACTCGGATTACAGATGGGATCGACCTTGATGAGTTTGTTGCGCCTTCCAGCCCTCCACAGGAGGGGTAAAAAACTTCTGAGCTTGATACTTTAAATTTGCCTCGGTATGCCGAGTCGGTTTTGTAACCGATAAACCATAACAGGCTTAGCGCCTGAGCACTTTCGGTTCCATTAGGTATTATCCGAACTTGGGTTTTCGACGTTGAATATGTTTGCGTTTGGTTTGGGGTGTCTTTTGCAGGTTAACGCGAGGCGCTTATTGCAGTCGACTAGTTCTCCCATAAACTTAGGCGAGCACTGGGCTGCAGCTAAGCGTCCGAGTGAGAGGTTTGCCCTCCATTCGGTAGGATTTTCAGAAACTTAGGCGAGCACTGGGCTGCAGCTAAGCCCCCGAGTGGGAGGTTCGCTCTCCACTTGGTAGGATTTTATTCAACTTAGGCGAGTACTTGGACTGCAGCTAAGCCCCTGAGTGGGAGGTTTGCTCTCCACTCGGTAGGATTTTCAGAAACTTAGGCGAGCACTGGTCTGCAGCTAAGCCCCCGAGTGGGAGGTTCGCTC
>NC_041393.1:693359327-693371680 GCF_002162155.2 Triticum dicoccoides
GAAACTTAGGCGAGCACTGGGCTGCAGCTAAGCTCCCGAGTGGGAGGTTCGCTCTCCACTCGGTAGGATTTTATTCAACTTAGGCGAGTACTTGGACTGCAGCTAAGCCCCCGAGTGGGAGGTTTGCTCTCCACTCGGTAGGATTTTCAGAAACTTAGGCGAGCACTGGGCTGTAGCTAAGCCCCCGAGTGGGAGGTTCGCTCTCCACTCGGTAGGATTTTATTCAACTTACGCGAGTACTTGGACTACAGCTAAGCCCCCGAGTGGGAGGTTTGCTCTCCACTCGGTAGGAATGTCGGAAACTTAGGCGAGCACTGGGCTGCAGCTAAGCCCCCGAGTGGGAGGTTCGCTCTCCACTCAGTAGGATTTTGTTTATCTTAGGCGAAACGGATTTCACAGCTAAGCCTCCGAGTGGAAGGCTGACTTACCACTCGATAGGATTTTTTTACAGACTCAGGCGAATCGGACTCGCGGCCAAGCCACCCGCTGGGGGTCGCTTTATGTGGACAAAAGTAATAACAATTACTGGGAAAACAATAAAGCTCTTGTCTTTGATAAATAAACTACAGAAGTACTTTTATTACAACTCATCCGAGTGAAAAACTTAAGTGTAAAAGGGGCAGAGAAGCTCCGCGTTCCAAGATCGGGGCTCGTCGATCTGATGCTCGACGTTGTAGAGACGGTATGCTCCATTGTGGAGAACCTTGGTGACGATGAAGGGACCTTCCCAAGTAGGAGCAAGCTTGTGTGGCATCTCCTTCTTGGAAGGCTCGACTCCTCACATTTCTGGCATGGAAGCGACGCAAGTCTTGCTGGTAAATGGTCGACCGGATCAAAGCCATCTCTCTTTCTTCTTCCAGAAGGTCGACTGCATCCTGTCGGGCTTGTTCTGCTTCAGCTTCGGTGTAGAGCTCGACCCGAGGGGCATTGTGGAGAAGGTCACTCGGCAAGACCGCCTCGGCTCCGTAGACCAAGAAGAACGGAGTCCTTCCAGTCGACCAATTGGGCGTGGTCCTTAACCCCCAAAGTACCGAAGGAAGTTCGTCGACCCATGGACCAGCTGCATGCTTGAGATCACACATCAAACGGGGTTTCAATCCTTTGAGAATCAAGCCGTTGGCTCATTCTGCCTGTCCATTCGACTGTGGGTGAGCGACTGAGGCATAGTCGACTCGTGTGCCTTGAGACATGCAGAAACCTCTAAATTCTTCGGAATCAAAGTTTGACCCGTTGTCGGTGATGATGCTGTGAGGGACTCCATATCTGAATATTAATTCCCTGATAAAGCTGACAGCAGTGCTGGCGTCGAGGTTCTTGATGGGCTTGGCCTCAATCCACTTGGTGAACTTGTCGACTGCTACCAGCACATGGGTGAACCCGCTTCTGCCTGTTCTCAAGGGACCCACCATATCCAGACCCCACATAGCAAAAGGCTAGACAAGTGGAATGGTCTTCAAGGCCGAGGCGGGTTTGTGTGACATATTGGAGTAAAATTGGCATCCTTCACATTTGTCGACTATCTCCTTTGCCATTTCATTCACTCTGGGCCAATAAAAACCAGCTCGGTATGCTTTAGCCACGATGGTCCGAGAAGACGCATGAGGACCACAGGTCCCCGAGTGGATGTCGTTGAGGATCATTCGACCTTCCTCTGGTGTTATGCATTTCTGGCTGACTCCAGTCGCACTTTCTCTGTATAACTGACCCCTCATGACGGTGAAGGCTTTGGATCAGCGGACGATCTCTCGAGCCTCTTCTTCATCCTCAGGGAGTTCTTTTCTCAAAATATAGGCGATATAGGGTACTGTCCAATCGGGAGTGACGACCAAGACTCCCATGATCAAGTCGACCACGGCTGGGACCTCGACTTCAGTCGGATCTGTGGCGCTTCTAGGCTGTGGGACTTCTTCAGTGAAAGGATCTTCTTGTACCGACGGTAAGTGAACATGTTCCAAAAACACACCACTCGGAATGGCTTCCCTCTTGGAACATATCTTTGCCAAGTCATCGGCTGCTTGATTCTTCAGCCGGGGAATGTGATGGAGCTCTAATCCTTCGAATTTCTTCTCCAGCTTTCTCACTGCAGTATCCAGTCTTAGCTGGACTTCTAACGTCCCACTCCTTCATCACTTGATTAACCACCAAATCTGAGTCACCATAAACCATAAGGCGACGGACGTCGAGTGAAATGGCCATGCGCAACCCATACAAAAGTGCTTCATATTCTGCTTCATTGTTGGAGGAATCAAAGTGGATCTAGAGCACATATCTGAGTTTATCTCCTCGGGGGGAAACCAAAACTACCCCAACACCAGAACCATTTAACATCTTAGAACCATCAAAGAACATGGTCCAATGCTCCGAGTGAACTTGAGTCAGCTGTTGTTGTTCGGTCCACTCGGCAAGGAAATCTGCTATAGCCTGGGACTTAATGGCTTTCTTTGCCTCAAATTTGACATCAAGGGGAAGGAGTTCAATCGCCCATTTAGCCACTCGACCAGTCGCGTCTCTATTGTGCAGAATCTCTGACAATGGTGCGTCGCTGACGACTGTAATGTCGTGGTCAGAGAAATAATGAGCAACCTTCTTCATGGTCATGTAGATCCCATATACGAGCTTCTGATAATGAGGATATCTTTGCTTCGATGGAGTCAAAACTTCAGAGAGATAGTACACTGGGCGCTGAACTTTGAAGGTTTTACCTTCCTCTTCCCGCTCGACCGTAAGTACTGTACTGACGACCTGTCCTGTGGCTGCAATGTAAAGCAACAGAGGCTCTTTGCTGATTGGAGCAGCAAGCACCGGCTGGGTGGAAAGCAGAGCTTTTAGCTTGGCAAACGCTGCATCACCGTCTGGAGTCCACTCGAACTTGTCTGCCTTCTTCATCAGTCGGTAAAGAGGCAATGCCTTTTCACCGAGGCGAGAGATGAATCAACTTAACGCGGCCAAGCATCCAGTAACCTTCTGGACATCGTGCACACGCACAGGGCGTTTCATTCGGAGTATGGTGCCAACTTTCTCTGGGTTAGCATCAATTCCTCGTTCTGAAACGAGAAAACCGAGTAACTTTCCGCCAGGTACTCCGAACGTGCACTTTGATGGATTGAGCTTGATATCATACCTCCTGAGATTGGGAAATGTTTCAGCTAGGTCAGTCAACAGGTCGGAACCCTTTCGTGACTTGACCATGATATCATCCATGTACGCTTCTACATTCCGACTGATTTGAGTGAGTAAACCCTTTTGAATCATTCTCATGAACATGGTTCCGGCATTCTTGAGACTGAATGGCATGGTGATATAGCAGAAGCACTCGAATGGGGTGATGAAAGCTGTTTCTATTTCGTCAGGTCCATACAGACGGATCTGATGATACCCGGAATAAGCATCTAAAAAAGACAATCTCTCACATCCCGCAGTCGAGTCGACAATTTGGTCGATGCGAGGGAGAGGAAAATGATCTTTCGGGCAGGCCCGATTGATATGTTTGAAATCAATGCACATGCGCAGTGAGTTGTCTTTCTTAGGGACCATGACGACATTGGCGAGCCACTCGGAGTGGTACACCTCTCGGATAAACTCTGCTGCAAGGAGTCGAGCCACCTCCTCGCCAATGGCTTTTTTCTTCTGAACGGCGGACCGTCGAAGATGTTCTTTAACAGGTTTTGCTTTTGAGTCGACTCTAAGGCGATGCTTAGCCAGCCCCCTGGGAACACCCAGCATGTCAGCTGGCTTCCATGCAAAGATGTCCCAGTTCTCACGAAGGAACTGGATGAGCGCTTCTTCCTATTTAGAGTCGAGTGTTGTGGAAATGTGGGTCGGAGCTGCGTTTTGGTCAGTCGGGTGGATGTGAACTGGCTTCGTCTCCCCTGACGACTGGAATGTTGATTCTGTGGCAGGTTTCTTGGCCCGGAGTAAATCACTCGGATCTGCATTTTTCTTGTATCCTTCCAGCTCTACCACTGTTATCTGGTCATCCGCAATCTTTGAGCCTTTCTGGAAACACTCTTCCGCCTTCTTTCGACTGCCGGTGACAGTGATCACTCCTTTGGGGCCAGGCATCTTTAGCTTGAGATACACATAACATGGCCGAGCCATGAAGCGGGCGTAGGCTGGCCTCCCCAAAATAGCGTGGTAGGCGCTCTGGAAATCCACGACTTCAAATGTCAGCTTCTCTTTACGGAAATGTTTCGAGTCGCCGAACACTACATCTAG
The DNA here is from genome assembly GCF_002162155.2 of Triticum dicoccoides. Classification (NCBI taxonomy): domain Eukaryota; kingdom Viridiplantae; phylum Streptophyta; class Magnoliopsida; order Poales; family Poaceae; genus Triticum; species Triticum dicoccoides. The sequence goes on from NC_041393.1 coordinate 693,363,543, forward strand.
AGCTATTTGACCGAGTGACTCGGCCTTCTTTCCGGGGATGACTCCGTGAAAACTCATGTTGCTGGAGCTGAGCTTGGACATCGGAATGCCCATTCCCTTGAGCGTCTCCGCATACAATATATTCAATCCACTACCGCCATCCATCAACACCTTCGTCAGTCGAGTGCCTTCAACGACTGGGTCGACCACCAGCGCTTGCCTCCTAGGGGTGGCAATGTGAGTAGGGTGATCAGACTGGTCGAAGGTAATGGGAGTTTGCGACCATGCCAGATAGCTTGGCGTCGCCGGGGCGACCATATTCACCTCTCGGTTGATCACTTTCAGTCGACTCTTGCTCTCTACATCTGCAAAAATCATCAGAGTGGAATTGACGTGAGGGTAACCTCCATCACTGTCCTCCTTGTCCTCGGCCTTGTTCGACTCATTCTCCTTGTCCTTGGGTTGTTTTCCTTGGAACTGCTGAATTAAGAGCCGACACTGGCGAGTGGTATGTTTCGGGTAGATGAAGTTTCCCTCTTCGTCTTTCTTCGTGTGGATGTGACACGGTAGATCCATCACGCCGTTCCCCTCTTTAGCCTTTACCTTCTTGGGGTTCCAAGAACCTTTGGGCTTCCCTTCGAATTTGCCCTGAGTCACGGCCAAAGCCTCTCCAGGAGCAGCTGGCTCGGCCTTCCGCTTCTGCTTCCGACTGGAATTCCCTTTTTCCGATTGACTCGGCTTATACTTGCCACTCCGGAGCCTGTCCTCTTCTTCGCCGTTAGCGTATTTGGTGGCAATCTCCATCATTCGACTCAAGGTCATATCTCCGGTTCGACCAAACTTTAAGCTCAACTCTCTGTTCTTGACGCCATCCTTGAAAGCGCAGACCGCTTGATGGTCCGACACATTCTCCACGGTATGATGCAAAGTGATCCATCTCTAGATGTAATCTCTCAATGTTTCACTCGACTTTTTTACGCAGACTTGCAGCTCTGTCAATCCGGCCGGTCGCTTGCAAGTTCCTTCGAACGTCCTGACGAACACTCGGGAAAGATCTTCCCAGGTGTAAATGCTGCTAGGAGCTAACTGATTCAACCATGCTCTGGCCAAACCCTCTAGCATGAGTGGCAAATGCTTCATGGCCACCTCATCATTACCGCCACCAATCTGTACCGCCACTCGGTAGTCCTCCAGCCAGGTTTCAGGCTTTGACTCTCCGGTGAACTTACTTACCCCAGTCGCCAACCTAAAGTTGGGAGGTATCACTGCGGCTCTGATGGCTCTGCTAAAGCATTCTGGACCTGAAACATGGACTCGGCTGCTGGTGGGTGCATCTCTGTCATGGCCACCTCTATGAGCTTTGTTCTGATCGACCAAACCTTGCACGATGATGGATCTCGCGTCAAAGCCTGGTTCCCTGGGGTCGACCGGAGCTCTCCGCCCAACGCTGAGCTGGCGCCTGTCATCTTGCTGCCGATGGGCGTTAGACCCACTTCTCGGAGGAGTGGGCACTCGACGCCTATCATCACGGTCGAATCGGTCATCATAATGATCCCGCCGGTCATCACGTCCCGCGCGCCTCGGAGGCGACCTTGGGCTATGAGCCGACTGAACAGTATTTGCAGCGACGGATCGACTGTGAATCCTGTTGCGCGATTGCGACACAGATGAATTCTGATCTCCTGCCGCCCGGAGCAAATCTCTGATTTGCAACAAGCCTCTTCCAGCCTCTGACTGAGAGGGCTGAATTGACTCTGCTATACGGGCTGCAGCTGCTAAATTCTGAATCGGGGTTCGGTATACCTGAGTCGGTTGCAGAAAGAGCTGACATCGACTGGAGTCAGGTACTCGTTGACGCGCACGCTCGTCGAGTGCTCGCTGGAGATTCTCCAGTCGATTGCGTTCAGGCAAGTTGGCCAAACGCGCCTCTTCCAAAGCTCGAGCTTCAGGAGTTTCTCCCGCGATGGGAGTATGCAGGGCATCCATGTTCCGGCGACGAAGATCTTCCCTTTGCTGAGAAATGAGCGGCTCGGGCTGATATTCTTCGTGGGCCTGAGCGGGGTCGCCTCCATCGTCCATCCCGTCGACGCGGGGAAAACTGGGAGGGCTATGAGGCCCGTTGACCATCAGGACCTCCGCCGCTGGATCACTGCTGTCGCACTCGGATGCAGTCTCTACGGTGCCAGTCGACAGATCGAACAGGCTGTAGAGAGATTCGTCGGGCTCGATTGCCGTGACTTGGGTGGTGGCCGATTGGCAAGCCACTGCGTGTCTCACCCAACGCCGAAGCCTCGACCGACCGGAGCGCTTGCGCTGGCGGGAGACACGGTGGGTGGACGGCGCAGGAGTCGACCGGTATGGGGTCGACGGCTGTCGCAGCAGGACGCCGCGGACACACGCCCGAAAGTGCGTCGCCCCGCGGACGGGGAGCGCGTCGATGTCGAGTGGTGCCTCCTGGAGCCAAGCGGAGTCGTCGGTGATGAAAGCGAGCGCACCGAGACGAATCTTGCGGCCCTCAACCAGAGCTCCGCCAGAAACCATGATGAAGGCGATCGGACAAATTGCAACTTCTCCAAAAAGTCGCTAAGACACCTGCCCCACGGTGGGCGCCAACTATCGTGGTTCTAAGCCTGACAGTAGAATGGGGGGTAGGTATGGAGAGGCAAGATCCTAGCTATGTAATAGTTGTACACACGAGTGTTTAACGAGTTCATGCCCTTCTCGGAGGAAGTAATAGCCCTACGTCTCGGAGCCCGAAGGCGGTCGACTGGTTTCTGTGTATAAGAGTTACAGGGGTGCGAACCCTTTACACTGAGGAGGGGGTGGCTTATATAGAGTTCGCCAGACCCCTCCGGCCCTCAGTTATGCGGGGTTTAAAGTACGTTAAGACAGGGGGTTACTGGTAACGCCCTCATAAAGTGTCATGAAGACTATTAAAAGCTACCTAATGACAGACCGTTGCGGACTGAGTGACTTTAGGTCTCCTGCTCGTCGAGTGACTAGCTTCATGGTCGAGTGGCTACCTTCATCGTCGAGTGCCCTTGAGTTCGTCGATTGAAGTCTCTCTTGGTCGACTGGAAGGTAGCTTATTTTGAGGATGGTGTCCTTGGGTACGGTACCCTAGATGGGTTCATGACCCTACCCTAGGTACATGACTTCATCAGAGTGCTTACCGAGGTATCCGGATGGTTGCAGTCAAGGCCGATGTCCTTTGTAGTATCCGGACACTATTTTCGTGTCCTGAAGAATAATTTCCACATCCCTCTGAGCGTCATGCCAAAGAAGTGCTGGAGGGTTCGTGGTCCTTCAGGGTTGAACTCCCACATGCGGAGACGCCATCGCTGGTACGGTAGGACCCGATGGACTAGCATTACTTGGATTACATTGATAAGACTGGTGTCCTTTTCAATGAGGCTCCGAATGCGGCTTTGCAGCGTCTGCACTTCATCAGTTGATCCCCAGTCCAACCCCTTATTAATCCATGATGCAAGTTGTAATGGAGGGCCAGATCGGAACACAGGTGTAGCTGCCCACTTGGTACCACGGGGTTTAGTGATGTAAAACCACTCCCGCTGCCATAGGTTGGAAGTTTCTGTGAAGGAGCCTTTTGGCCAAGGAGTATTGGTGAGTTTCCTCACTGCAGCACCACTTCACTCCGCTTGTTTCCCGTCGACTACCTTCGGCTTCACATTAAAGTTCTTGAGCCACAAGCTGAAGTGTGGTGGAATACGAAGGAAGGCCTCGCACATGATGGTGAACGCTGAGACGTGAAGAAAGGAGTCTACAGCTAGATCATGAAAATCTAGCCCGTAATAGAACATGAGCCCTCGGACGAAGGGATGAAGAGCGAACCCTAGCCCTCGGAGGAAGTGGGAGATGAATACGACCCTCTCGCCGGATCTGGGAGCAGGAAGCCTATGGGGGTTTCCGTGGTCAGGTATCTTGCCACCCAGAGCTTTCCAATATCCTCCTTTGTGACAGAGGAAGTCACCCACCGGCCTTGAGGGCTGGGTCCGGACATGACTGGGAAGTGCGAAGCGATTAAATTGAACCTTGGGTGCTGGAACTCGAGGTGGGAGAGGTTGAGGAAAGGGTTGGCGTAAAGGAGAAAAGACGGGTCTTAGCCCCTTTATAAAGGCGATGAATATCAAACGCCTCCTCCTAGGCCTCAAAACCTGCGTATTCCTAAAGAATCATGCCAACAGAATGGTTGGGTTACCCACGCCTATATTGATGAGAATCCCACAATAAGGGGACACGATCTCTACTTTGACAAGACGTGCCAATGAAACCGCATCTCGAAATATGGAGCAGCAGGCTAAAAAATGGTTCGAAATAATGGTTGGGCGGTGATGTGATGTCACGCTACAAAAAGTTCTCAGCGGATTGGACTCGTGAAATATTATACTTTCTGCAGTTGTGTGTGGAATTTGTTTTGCAGAGCCGGACATGATTCTTGTGTTCAAAGACTATTTTGGAGTACTCGGAGAAGGAACCCGCCTTGCAATATCGAAGACAATCCGCGCGCTGGACACCTTGTCATTGAAGCCTGGTTCAGGGGCTACTGAGGGAGTCCTGGATTAAGGGTTCCTCAGACGGCCAGACTATGTAGTATGGGCCGCACTATTGGGCCGTGAAGATACAAGACAGAAGACTCTCTCCCGTGTCCGGATAGGACTCTCCTTGGCGTAAGGCAAGCTTGGTGCCCGGATATGAAGATTCCTTTCTCTATAACCAACTTTGCACAACCCTAGTCCCCTCCGGTGTCTATATAAACCAGAGGGCTTAGTCCATAGAGGCATTCTCACGATCTCGTGGTAGATCATCTCTTGTAATATCCATATTCATCAAGATCAATCAAGCGGTAAGTAGGCTATTACCTCCATAGAGAGGGCCCGAACCTGGGTAAACATCGTGTCCCCCACCTCCTGTTACCATCAACCTTAGACGCACAGTTCGGGACCCCCTACCCGAGATCCGCCGGTTTTGACACCGACACAAGTACCTCCTTACCAGTGGCCATAAATTCGTTCCAATCTTAGATGGTCATGTCTTCATTGCTTTTAGAAATCCGATATGAACAGGAGTGATTCGTAGGATGACCTGGCTGTATATTCAAAACATCGAGGCAACCTTTGGGAAACATCAGATGAGGCACACAGTCCTGCGGGATTATCTGTTGAAAAACATAGTAATAACTTCGTAGTTAGCAATGTAGTTCAGTTTTAGAAGAATTTATGCAAAAGATGCAAAGATGTCGTAATACTTAAAAATCTTACCATGAGATCTCCATGGATGTTAGCATAGTTCAACTCGTGCACTAGTGGCACATATTAACCATAATGTGGAGGAGTTTGATAATAGACATTGTAATTCTCAAGATCAGTACAAAATGTGACCAGATGATTTTTCTGCTGATAAGTTAACTCAGAACCATCGGTCTAGTAGGTTTTGTCTACCATCTTCCGCACATTCTTTGAAGAATGGAAATAAGCTATCAATGGAAATAAGCTGTGAGCTATTTTGAAATAAACAATATAAATTACTTAATAACTATGTTTGAGAAACTCACATAGCGCTAGAATTGTAAGCGTATCAACAAGGACCCAAATGTCCAAATTGTCTACCTCGATGTCAGGATCACCAAGATCCATGGTGACAAACATACCCTCTTGAAAATCATACATCTTGCAAAGTGCTTCCCACTCCGGGCTACGAAAATTAGAGACGCTCTCAGAATTGTATAGATTTACCTCAAGACCCATACCATGATGGGTCCTTAGGTGAATTTTCTTTGTTTCATTCCTCTCAAGATCTACAAAACCCATCCTATCCAAGACATAGCGTCTTGCATGGCATGGGACAAAAATTACACGTTGAAGTTGTAGAAGTCGAGCTTAATTACGAAAAAAACACTTTGCGTCGTAGCGTACCGTTTCACAATTGAAGGCCTCCTCGAGCTTAATGCTAAAGCGCCGACCTTCTACCAAGTGAGGCCTGTCGTAGAAACCCCGGTTGTCGCTGCACCAGGAGCACTCCCCGGGACTTTCGTCCGATGACATTTCCTATGTTCATAATTGAAAGATTAACCTTCTAAAATTCAATATATGTACTACAAAAACTAAATTAGATCATTATTATTCAGCACGGGTTGACTATCGGTCCTTTGAATCTTTTTTTTTTAAAACTCTTACCTCACGTGGTGTATATATTGGACCAATGGTGATGGTCGCTCCTCCCTTCGTCCCCGAGTGCATTAAACCAAAATGTCTAGAAAACGGGAACGAAGGAGAAGCGACCCCCACGACAACAGTCGACATTCTGCTTCGTTCTCTCATATATGGTGGACACACTCTCTCACTGATTTTTCGACCGTCGGTGATGGTCGTTACTCCTACTTGTCCTAGTGCCTAACAAATGTCTAGCAAAAGGAGAAGAAGGAGAAACGACCCCCACGACAATAGTCGGGTTTCTTCCTCTCTCATATATGGAGCATCGATAGAATTATAGTCAACCTTAAATGTCGTTTAATTATTTTTCTAGAAAATCTAGGCCACTCGATATTTCCTACATATTCTAGCACAAGTCATGCCAAAATTCACGGAAAAATACGGCATGACCTTTGCTAAAAAAGGACATATGGAGCGCCTGATATTTGCCGGAACAAAAATTAATCAACACTCCGGCAAAACATAGGCCACTCGGAGGACATATCCTATTTGCATTCAAACTTGATGGTCATTGCATTCAAACTTGATGGCCATTGCATTTCAAAATATCTTATAAGACTCATATTGACATGGAGATTTAGCTAGTCTACCTCGAGGTCGGAGGGGTGCTGTGACGGGGACAACGGCGGAGACGACATGGGCTCCTTTATTTCTGCAAAAACAAAATATAAACAAAAACATTATTATCATCATCCTAGGACTTAGTGAAACCCTATGCCTAAAACTTTCTCCTACACTTATAAAACCTAGTTCTAGCCCTAATAATTTCTACTGCCCATCTATCCATCCATTTGTCTAAACCTAGTTCCAAATCTAAAAATTGGTAAAACCTAGTTCTAACCCTAAAAAATGAAAAGACCTATACATTTAATAAAAATCCCCTAGTTCTAACCCTAACATCTATCCATCCATCCATCTATCTATATATCCATCCATCCATCTATCCATCCCTTTGTCTATCTACACAATATATAAAAAAAACATTGTTCTAACCATCTATCTATCTATCTATCCATTCATCTATCTATCCATCTATCTATGCAATGCAAGAGGGACAGAGGGAGGGAAAGGGTCAGAGGGAGAGGGCTGAGAGGGAGAAGGGACAGGGATGAAGGGAAGGAGCAGGGAGGGAGAAGGGAAGGGGATGGAGGGAGAGGCTGGGTCGGAGGGAGGGAGGGAGAAGGGAGGGATGGAAGGAGAAGGGAGGGAGGGAGACATACCGGGCGACGACAAAGGCGGGACGACGGCGGCGGGCGGTGGCACCGCATGGTTGGATGAGAGAAAGATGAGAGAGTGGAGGGAGAGTGATCGATCGGGCCGGCAGGGGAGATGATAAAGTGTCTTTAGTATTAGCGTTGGCTGGAGGCCCAACGCTACTGCTATATCTCTAGCAGTAGCGCTGGTTCCAGCAAGCCGCTACTATACTACATGTAGCCCCTGCCGGTTTCCATCAGACCTCTCAGGAGTAGCGCTACCATGGGACCTCTTAGCAGTACCAGCGCTACTACTAAGTTTCAGTAGCGCTGTGTATAGGCATTTCCCTAGTAGTGACGTGTCTACAAGAATAAAGTTGCGTAGTAGACATGAACACTAGTAGAAAAAGGACCTAATGTGAGACACATTAGTCCCGGTTCGATTTCGGCCCGGTACTAATGATACTATTAGTGCCGGTTCGAACGGCTATGCATTAATGTCGTTTCGTTTTGACACTTTAGTACCGGTTCGTGCCACGAACCGATACTAAAGGGGTGGTGGCAGGCTGGCGTCAGGCCGGGGCCCCGCGATCACCTTTAGTACCGGTTCGTGGCACAAACCGGTACTAAAGGGCTAACCTTTAGTACCGGTTCGTGCCACGAACCGGTACTAAAGGGGGTTTGACCTATAGTCCCGGTTGGAGACACAAACCGGGACTATATGGCAATTTTCAAA
>NC_041393.1:693372184-693402844 GCF_002162155.2 Triticum dicoccoides
AAAAATACAAAAGAAAATGATAAAAAATTCAAAAAAATAAAATTCTTCAAGATGTAGTTATATTACTACATCTACTAGTTAGCAAAATTAAAAAACTTAAATTTGGACATGTTTTGCAAAATGTGTAGGGGAAATGTAAAACGGCTATAACTTTTGCATACGATGTCGAAAAAAAACGTATAATATATCAAAAAATTCAGCACGAAAATCCGCATCCGATTTTGACGGCCTACGGCCTGTTTGCAAATTTTTAGAATCCTCAAATTCCAAAGGGAAAAAAATATGCTCAAATTTCAGTTTTTTTAATTTTGGTTAAATCTTGTCAAACTATGGTCAAACTAATTATTCAAGAAGTATTAATGTTGCTACACAATTATTCAAGAATATTAGTGTTACTAAATAATTATTTCAAATTTTTGAATTTTGGTCAAATCTGGTCAAACTATGATCAAATCTGGTCAAACTATTGTCAAATTGTGGTCAAACTTATTCAAGAAATATTAGTGTTACTAACTGCTTTTTAGAATAATAGTTCCAAACTCAAACGGTAAAACATGTGACCTAATGCTCAAGCTAAACTGCTGAGGGTTAATAGGATTGACAGCTTACATTTGTCAGGAAAACAACAAGTGCAGACTTGGAAAGTTGGGAGAATAGAACTCCGAAGTTAAGCGTGCTCAGGCTGGGGGAGTTAGAGGATGGCTGATCGGCCGGGAAGTTAGATGATTTGGCATGAGTGATCCACACTTGAGCAGTTAAGAGGGGTGATTAGAGACTAAATCATCAAATAATTTAGAAAACTGAAAATCGAAAAAAAATCAAATATTTTTTACAAAATTTTCAGAAAAAAATTCAAAAAAATTATATCTTTAGTACTGGTTGGTAACACCAACCGGTACTAAAGGTCCCCCATACCACGACGCGAGCTCACGCCACGTGGTGGGCCTTTAGTGGCGGTTCGTGCCGAACCGGTACTAAAGGGGGGGCTTTAGTCTCCAACCTTTACTACCGGTTGCAGAACCGGCACTAAAGGCCCTTACGAACCGGTTTTAAAGGTCCGTTTTCTACTAGTGGAAGCTCTTTTTTGGCGCCATTGCCGGGGAGGTGAGTGATTGAAGGTATATCTTTAGATCTTGCAATCGAATCTTTCAGTTTCTTGTTTTATCACTAGTTTGGTTTATAAAAGAAAACTACAAAAAATGGAACTGAGGTTGCATCTTATTATTCATCTTTATAGTGTCTTCCGTGAAAATGATGGAAAGAAAAATTGTGCTCAATTGATAGAAGAAGAATTCTATAAAATGTTTGACAAAGCATATTTGAATGATGAGCATGATTGCAATGTTGCTAGTATAAATTCTTTGAATATCCATGATTCTAGTGATATGCAAAGCCATAAGCTTGGGGATTCTATGTTTGATGAAGATGATATTTTTATTCCCCCAAGTTTTGATGTGAAATTTGTTATAATGGTAGCATGCCTCCTATTTAAGATGATTATAATGATGAATGTGGGTTTGGAAGAGTGTCAACTCTAGGTAATGATCCCACTATTTTGGAATGTGTTGAATCTTTTCACAATATTGATGAAAGTGGATTAGGAGAGGTCATGGCTTTATTTAGTGATTAATCCACTATTTTGGAAGAGGTTTCAATTGACTATGATAACAAAGTTGCTATCTGTGATGATTATGGTGATGACCTGTATGCTATAAAGAATAATGATAACCATGAAACTTGTCATCATGATTTTAATTTTCACTCTCATGATAGTTATTTTTTTTTGAGTTTGATCCCACTATTATTGATGAGAAGAAATTTTCTTATGTGGAGAGTAATACGCTTTCTATGCTTTTGTGTGATGGCTATATTATTCAATTCATTCATGATGCTACTGAAAATTATTATGAGGGAGGAACGTATGCTTGTAGGAATTGTAATAATATCAAGTTTCCTCTCTATGTGATGAAAATCTTGAAGTTTTGCTTGTTTTGCATTCCTATGCTAGTTGATTCTTGTTCCCAGAAATTGTTTACTCACAAAATCCCTATGCATAGGAAATGGCTTAGACTTAAATGTGCTTGACATGTGATTCATGATGCTCTTTTTCTGTTGCAAATCTTATCTTTTATGAGAGCGTCATTGAAATCATCATGCCTAGCTAAAAGGCATTTAAGAAAAGAGCTTGTTGGGAGACAACCCAACACTTTTATCTACTGTTTTTGTGTGTTCACATGATTATGCTACTGTAGTAATCATGTTTTATTGTGTTTGTTTCAATAAGGTGCCAAGTAAAGCCTTTGGGATCATGTTGGGTGATAGTTGATTTGATCTTGCTGAAAAAACAGAAACTTCTATGCTCATGGAAATAACTCTCATTTTTAAGAAAAGAGTGCTTTTGAGTTGATTATTTTTGCATAATATTAATATACAAATTGCTCACATGGTCCTAATTTTTTTCATAATTCTTGGAGTAGCAGAAGTATGGTTTGAGTACAGATTACTACAGACTGTTCTGTTTTTGACAGATTCTGTTTCAATGCATAGTTTGATTTTTTCCTTGTTTTTATGGCTTATATTTCTCAATATGAATTGTGGAAATGATATGCTACAGTAGGAGTTGTGTGTAAACAATTATGAATCTTGTCTTTGACAGTACCAAAGTGAAATGGTTTGCTCTTTATCATACTAACCTATCTTACGAAGTTCCGTTAAGTTTTGTGTGATTGAAGTTTTCAAGTTTTGCATGACATTTCAATATGAGGAGAATAATGAGTGACAAGATCCTAAGCTTGGTGATGCCCAAGGCACCCCAAGGTAATATTCAAGGAATAGCCAAACAACTAAGCTTGGGGATATGTGTTTTGCTTGAAGCATCAATGATATGTGTTTTGCTTGGAGCGTCAATTTATTTTGTTAGTATTTGATTTCTGTTATTTAGAATAATGTTTTTCATCTTTTATTTCAATAAAAGTGGCAATAATAGCCTTTGCCATGCTTATTTTTCAAGTATACATGTTGCTGTTTCAAAACAGAAAGTTTATCGCTGTTGCAAAAATTCCCTAGAAAAATAAGAATGTGATAAAATGCTGAAACTTTTTGCAAAATAAGCTCTTATAAATTTTCTGAAGTTTGGTAATTCTTTCAGAATTTTTGGAGTTAGGGAAGTATGATGAATATTGCATCATTTACAGACTGTACTATTTTGGCAGATTGCTGTTATGTTTTCATTGTTTGCATATGTTTGCTTGTTTAAAGATTCTATTTGATGATATGAGTATTAAATATGCATAAGCATTTAGTATGCATTGTTGGACAATAATTTTAGTAAATTTATATAGTAGAGAATGATAAGGTTTTTCATTGATTATACTAACTTATCTCACGAGTTCATGTTGAGTTTTGTGTGGATGAAGTTTTTAAGATTTAGGGAAACCGTTATATAAGAGGAATTAAGGAGACACAAAAGCAAAGCTTGTCGATGCCCAAGGCATCCCAAGCTAATATTCCAAGAAGTCTCAAGCATCTAAGCTTGGGGATGCCCCGCTAGTCATCCCACCTTTCTTATTCAACAATTACCGGTTAGTATCGGTTGAGCCTAAGTTTTTGCTTCTTCACATGAGTTGTGCTATTCTTGGAATGCCATTTTATTTTGATTTGCTTGCTATTTTAGTAAAATACTTAGATCTGAAAGTTTTAAATAATAGAGAGTCCACAATTAGCTACCTATTTACTTAACTACTCACTTGATCTTCACTTATATCTTTTTGGAGTAGTTTGTCATTTACTCTCGTGATTCAGTTATATCCTATGAGTAAATTGTTGAATGAATTGAATATCATGAAGTTGAAATTATATGTTCATATAACGCCTAGTGGTCGCTTCGGTCTGGGTTTAGAAAGTGGAATATTTTGAAGCTTGACAATCACAATATTGGTCATACTAGAAATTCACGAATAGTTAGTATAAGGAAGAGAACTTTTACATGCATATCTTGGAAATCTTTTGTGATTGTTAGCCCCCATCAAAATATTATATGCCAAAATTGTTGAGGTTGGACAAGGAAGACAACGTAATGATTTATGTTTGTTCATATTCACATAGAAGTATATTGTCATATATCCTTCAACATGTGGTGTTGGCCCCCTATCTTTGCTAGCCAAAAATTCCGCACCAAGTGGAGATACTACTTGTCCATCCAAAAACCATTAAACCCAAATCTTGTTTTGAGAGTCCACCATACCTACTTATGGATTGAGCAAGATCCTTCAAGTAAGTTGTCATCAGGACAATAAGGCAATAAAAATTGCTTCTAAAAGTTTTAGATCATTTAGTGTAAGAGAAAATTGAGCGTTGGACGAACTTGTGATGGCAAATAATAAAAGAGATAGACTGCATAATAAAGGTTTCTATCATAAGGGGCAATATAATGTGACATTCTTTTGCCCTAAGGGGTTGAGCATACAAACAAATAAGCGCATGGCAACCTCTGCTTCCCTCTATGAAGGGCCTATCTTTTACTTGTCAGTATTTACTTTTATGCAAAGAGTCAAAGTTTTTCTCTCTATTCCTTTTTATTTTTCTCTTTTGGAAAGCATCATGTGGTGAGGAAAGATCTAGGAAAATATATCATGTTGGATATGGGTAGCATGAGTTATTATTGTTGACATCACCCTTGAGGTGAATACGTTGGGAGGAAAAATGATAATCCCCTATCTTTCTATGTATCCGGTTGAAACGTCTTGCTCATGTGTACGCGGTGAGTGTTAGCATTTATAGAATACTATATGATTGTTGAGTATGTGGAGCTCTTACTTAGACTCTATTAAATAAGTTGAATTGCAATTGCTTGATGACTGGGAACATAGGTTGTTGAGTTTCAAGAGAATTCATTGTTTGAACCTTAACAAGTCAATTAGTTGCTACTTTAACATGAGAAGTTTTATATGAAAGAATTGTTGTTATGATGCTAGGAAAAGTTATTGAAATTTTCATTGATCAATGCTACCCCTTGAACTTGCGTTGGTTTTTCCCTTGAAGAGGAAAGGGTGATGCAGCAAAGTAGCATAAGTACTTCCCTCAGTTTTGAGAACCAGGGTATCAATACAGTAGGAGACAACACACAAGTCACCTAGTACCTGCACAAACAATCAAGAACATTGCAACCAACGCGATAAAGGGGGTGCCAATCCCTTCAAGGTCACTCGCAAAAGTGAGATCTGATTGAGATAATAATGTAAATATTTTTGGTATTTTTGTTATATAGATTGGAAAGTAAATATTCCAAAATAGTAAACGAGATCCGATGTAAACAAAAGAGATGTAATATAATAGGAAAGTGACCCGAGGGCCATAGGTTTCACTAGTGGCTTCTCTCGAGATAGCATGTATTACGGTGGGTGAACAAATTACTGCCGAGCAATTGATAGAAAACCACATAATTATGAAGACATCTAAGGCAATGATCATGAACATAGGCATCACCGTGTCAATTAGACTGAAACAATTCTGCATTTACTACTATTACGCCACACATCGACCGCTATCCAGGATGTGTCTAGAGTATTAAGTTCATAAGAACGGAGTAACACATTAAGCAAGATGACATGATGTAGAAGGATAAAATTTAAGCAATATGATATAAACCCCATATTTTTATCCTCGATGGCAACAATACAATACGTGTCTTGCTGCTCCTACTCTCACTAGGAAAGGACACTGCAAGATTGAACCCAAAGCTAAGCACTTCTTCCATTGCAAGAAAGATCAATCTAGTAGGCCAAACTGAACCGATATTTCTAAGAGACTTGCAAAGATATCAAATCATGCATATAAGAATTCAGAGAAGAACCAAATAATATTCATAGATAATATTGTTCGTAAATCCACAATTCAACGGATCTCGGCAAACACACCACAAAAGAGTATTACATCAAATAGATCTCCAAGAACATCGAGGAGAACTTTGTATTGAGAATCAAAGAGAGAGAAGAAGCCATCTAGCTAATAACTATGGAACAAAATGTCTATGGTAAACAACTCATGCTTCATCGGAGAGGCAATGGTGTTGATGAAGAAGCCCTCCGTGATCTATTCCCCCTCCAGCAGATCGCCGGGAAAGGCCCCAAGATGGGATGTCATAGGCACAGAAGGTTGCGGCGGTGGAAAAGTGGTTTTGTGGCTCCCCCTGATGTTTCTAGGGTATAAGAATATATATAGGCGAAAGAAGTACATTGATGGAGCTACAAGGGGCCCATGAGGGTTTGGGGCACGCCATCCTGCCTCATGGCCTCCTTGTAGAGTCCTAGACTTCAACTCCCAGTCTTCTAGATTGCTTTTGGTCCAAGAAAGATCCTCGCGAATGTTCCATTCCGTTTGGACTCCGTTTGGTATTCCTTTTCTGCAAAAATCTATAATAGGCAAAAAAGCAGAAACTAGCACTGGGCCTCCGGAAAATAGGTTAGTCCCAAAAATAATATAAAATAGCATATTAAAGCCCACTAAACATCCAAAACAAATAATATAATAGCATGGAACAATCAAAAATTATATATACATTGGAGACGTATCAAGCATCCCCAAGCTTAATTCCTGCTAGTCCTCGAGTAGGTAAATGATAAAAACAGAATTTTTGATGTGGAATGCTTCCTAACATAATTATCAAGGTAATTTTGTTTATTGTGGCATGAATGTTCAGATCCGAAAGATTCAAGACAAAAGTTTGATATTGACATAAAAATAATAATACTTCAAGCATACTAACAAAGTAATCATGTCTTCTCAAAATAACATGGCCAAAGAAAGTTCATCCCTACAAAATCATATAGTTTGACTATGATCCATCTTCGTCACACAAAAATGTTCAAATCATGCACAACCCTGGTTTCAGCCAATCAGTTTTTTCATACTTTAGTATTCTCAAACTTTTTCAAATTTCACACAATATATGAATAGAATGGTGGTTGTGGAGAAGACAAAAAAGGAGGAAGATGGTCTCACATCAACTAGGCATATTAATGGGCTATGGAGATGCCCATCAATAGATATCAACGTGAGTGAGTAGGGATTGCCATGCAATGGATGCACTAGAGCTATAAATGTATGAAAGCTCAACGAAAGAAAGTAAGTGGGTGTGCATCAAACTTGCTTGCTCACGAAGACCTAGGGCATTTTGAGGAAGCCCGTCATTGGAATATACAAGCCAAGTTCTATAATGAAAATTCCCACTAGTATATGATAGTGACAAAATAAGAGACTCTCTATCATGAAGATCATGGTGCTACTTTGAAGCACAAGTGTGGAAAAAGGATAGTAGCATTGTCCCTTCTCTCTTTTTATCTCATTTTTTGTTTGGATTCTTTGGCCTCTATTTTTCATTGGCTTCTTTGGCCTTTTTTTATTTCCTCGCACGGGAAAATGCTCTAATAATGATGATCATCATACTTCTATTTATTTACAATTCAAGGGTTACAACTCGATACTTAGAACAAAATATGACTATATGAATGCCTCCGACGGTGTACCGGGATGTGCAATGAATCAAGAGTGACATGTATGAAAAATTATGAACAGTGGCTTTGCCACAAATACGATGTCAACTACATGATCATGCAAGACAATATGACAATCATGGAGCGTGTCATAAACGGAACGGTGGGATGTTGCATGGCAATATATCTCGGAATGGCTATGGAAATGCCATAATAGGTAGGTATGGTGGCTATTTTTAGGAAGGTAAATGGTGGTTTTATGGTACCGACGGAAGTTGCAGTACTAGAGAGGCTAGCAATGGTGGAAGGGTGAGAGTGCGTATAATCCATGGACTCAACATTAGTCATAAAGAACTCACACACTTATTGCAAAAATATACAAGTCATCAAAACCAAGCACTACGCGCATGCTCCTAGGGGAAGGGTTGGTAGGAGTTAACCATCGTGCCATCCCGACCTCCACACATAACGAAGACAATCAAAGAAACACCTCATGCTTCAAATTTGTTACACAATGGTTACCATACGTGCATGCTACGGGACTTGCAAACCTCAACACAAGTATTTCTCAAATTCATAATTACTCTACTAGCATGACTCTAATATCACCATCCTCATATCTCAAAATAATCATCAAGCATCAAAATTCTCATAATATTGAATGCACTTTATATGAAAAGTTTTTATTATACCCATCTTCGACGCCCACCATATTAGGACCAGATTTATAGCCAAAGGAAATTACCATGCTGTTCTAAAAGACTCTCAAAATAATATAAGTGAAGCATGAGAGATCAATAATTTCTATAAAATAAAACCACCACCGTGCTCTAAAAAGATATAAGTGAAGCACTAGAGCAATATTGTCTAACTCAAAATGTATAAGTGAAGCACATAGAGTATTCTAATAAATTCCGATTCATGCATGTCTCTCCCAAAAGGTGTGTACATCAAGGATGATTGTGGTAAAGTAAAAATCAAATACTCAAATCATACAAGACTCTCCAAGAAAAACACATATCATGTAGTGAATAAAAATATAGCCTCAAGTAAAGTTACCAATAGATGAAGACGAAGGAGGGGATGCCTTCCGGGGCATCCCCAAGCTTAGGTTTTTCCTTGTCCTTGAATTTTACCTTGGGGTTCCTTGGGCATCCCCAAGTTTAGGCTCTTCCCACTCCTTATTCCAAAATCAATCGAATCTTTACCCAAAAACTTGAAAACTTCACAACACAAAACTTCAACAGAAAATCTCATGAGCTCCGTTAGTATAAGAAAATAAACCACCACCTTAAGGTACTGTAATGAACTCATTATTTATTTATAATGGTGTTAAACCTACTGTATTCTAACTTTTCTATGGTTCATACCCCCCGATACTACTCATGGATACATCAAAATAAGCAAACAACACACGAAAAACAGAATCTGTCAAAAACAAAACAGTCTGTAGTAATCTGTAACTTTCGAATTCTTGTGTAACCCTAACAATTCTGAAATAAATTGGTGGATGCGAGGAATTTTTCTGTTAATTATTTGCAAAAAGAATCAACCTAAAATCACTCTCCGGTAAAAAATGACAGCTATTCTCGTGAGTGCAAAAGTTTCTATTTTTTACAGCAAGATCGCAAAGACTTCACTCAAGTCTTCCCAAAGGTTCCACTTGGCACAAACACTAATTAAGACATAAAACAACATCTAACCAGAAGCTATATTTATTATTTATTACTAAACAGGAGCAAAAAGCAAAGAACAAAAATAAAATTGGTTTGCCTCCCAACAAGCGCTATCGTTTAACGCCCCTAGCTAGGCATAAAAAAATAGATCTAGGTATTGCCATCATCGGCATGCAATCCACAAGTGGATCTCATAATAGATTAATAAGGCAATTGAATTTTATTCCTAGGAAAGTGTTCCATGCGTTTCCTTAATGGAAATTGGAATCTAATATTTCCTTCTTTCATATCAATAATTGCACCAACCGTTCTAAGCAAAGGTCTGCCAAGAATAATAGGACATGTAGGATTGCAATATATATCAAGAACAATGAAATCTACGGTCACATAATTCCTATTTTCAACAATAATAACATCATTAATCCTTCCCATAGGTTTCTTAATGGTGGAATCCGCAAGATGCAAATTTAAAGAATAATCATTAAATTCACATAAACCTAGCACGTTACACAAAGTTTTTGGAATCGTGGAAATACTAGCACCCAAATCACACAAATCATAACATTCATAATCTTTAATCTTAATTTTAATTGTGGGTTCCCACTCATCATAAAGCTTTCTAGGGAGAGAAACTTCAAGTTCAAGCTTTTCTTCATAGGATTGCATCAAAGCATCAACATATATATGTTTAGTAAAAGCTTTATTTTAATTATAAGCATGAGGAGAATTTAACAAGGATTGCAACAAGGAAATACAATCTATCAAAGATCAATTATCATAATTAAATCCCTTGAAATCCAAAATAGTGGGTTCATTGCTATGTAAAGTTTTGACCTCTTCAATCCCACTTTTATCAATTCTTGCATCTAGATCTAAACACTCCGAATCATTGGGACGCCTTTTAACTAAAGTTGACTCATCTCCAGTCCCATCTTTATCAAGATTCATATTATAAATCAAAGATTTAATAGGAGTCACATCAATCACTTTTAGATCTTCATTATTATTGTGTAGATCTTCCGGTTTAGCGGCCATCTTATTAATTAAAGTGTCTTGCTTGTCAGAAATTTAGCCCACTAAATATTCAAGATGAGCAAACTGAAATTTCAAACCATAAAATTCCTTAGACATATCATCGAGCTCTTTATTCATGTATTCCATAAAACTTTATTTTTCTTTAAGCTCATTTCTGAAGAAATTGTTATGCTCAAATTGCAGATACAAAGATTCTAACATTGTTTTCCATTTCTTCAAACCTCCTAAGGTGAGGATCAATACTTTCTGGCAAAGCCGTCAAAGCAAATAGGCACACCAACACACAAGCTCATGAGAAGCAACGAAAAGAGATGAATGGAAGAGAGGCGAAGAAAAGGCGAAGGTTTTCGAAAATTGTTTTAGAAGTGGGGGAGAGGAAAACGAGAGGCGAATGGCAAATAATGCAATGCGAGGGAGAAGAGTTTATGATGGGTACTTGGTATGTCTTGACTTGACGTAGATCTCCCTGGCAACGGCCCCAGAAATCCTTCTTGCTACCTCTTGAGCTTGCGTTGGTTTTTCCCTTGAAGAGGAAAGGGTGATGGAGCAAAGTAGCGTAAGTATTTCCCTCAGTTTTGAGAACCATGGAATCAATCCAGTAGGAGATAACACACAAGTCACCTAGTACCTGCACAAACAATCAAGAACCTTGCAACCAACGCGATAAAGTGGTTGTCAATCCCTACACGGTCACTCCAAAAGTGAGATCTGATAGAGATAATAAAGTAAATATTTTTGGTATTTTTGTTGTATAGATTGGAAAGTAAAGATTGCAAAATAGTAAGCAAGATAAGATGTAAACAAAAGAGATGTAATATAATAGGAAAGAGACACGGGGGCCATAGGTTTCACTAGTGGCTTCTCTCAAGATAGCATGTATTACGGTGGGTGAACAAATTACTGCCGAGCAATTGATAGAAAAGCGCATAATTATGAAGACATCTAAGGCAATGATCATGAACATAGGCATCACATCTGTGTCAAGTAGACCAAAACGATTCTGCATCTACTACTATTACTCCACACATCGACCGTTATCCAGCATGCATCTAGAGTATTAAGTTCATAAGAATAGAGTAACGCATTAAGCGAGATGACATGATGTAGAGGGATAAACTCAAGCAATATTATATAAACCCCATATTTTTATCCTCGATGGCAACAATACTATACGTGCCTTGCTGCCCGTACTGTCACTGGGAAAGGAC
This sequence comes from Triticum dicoccoides, assembly GCF_002162155.2. NCBI lineage: Eukaryota > Viridiplantae > Streptophyta > Magnoliopsida > Poales > Poaceae > Triticum > Triticum dicoccoides. The sequence goes on from NC_041393.1 coordinate 693,383,594, forward strand.
ACCGCAACATTGAACTCAAAGCTAAGCACTTCTGCCATTGCAAGAAAGATTAATCTAGTAGGCCAAACTAAACCAATAATTCGAAGAGACTTGCAAAGATATCAAATCATGCATATAAGAATTCAGAGAAGAACCAAAAAATATTCATAGATAATCTTGTTCATAAATTCACAATTCATCGGATCTCGGCAAACACACCCCAAAAGAGTATTACATCAAATAGATCTCCAAGAATATAAAGGAGAACTTTTTATTGAGAATCAAAGAGAGAGAAGAAACCATCTAGCTAATGACTATGGACTCACGCTTGATTGGAGAGGCAATGATGTTGATGTAGAAGCCCTCCATGATCGATTCCCCCTTCGGCAGATTGCCGGAAAAGGCCCCAAGATGGGATCTCACTGGTAAGGAAGGTTGCGGCGGTGGATAAGTGGTTTCGTGGCTCCCCCTAATGTTTCTAGGGTATAAGAGTATATATAGACGAAAGAAGTACGTCGGGGGAGCTACGAGGGGCCCACGAGGGTGGGGGCACCCCTAACCCCCGTGGGCGCACCCTCCTGCCTTGTGTCCTCCTCGTACAGTCCCAGACTTCAACTCTAAGTCTTCTCGATTGATTTTGGTCAAAGAAAGATCCTCGCAAAGGTTTCATTCCATTTGGACTCCGTTTGTTATTCCTTTTCTGCGAAACTCTAAAATAGGGAAAAACATAAACTGGCACTCGGCCTCCGGTTAATAGGCTAGTCCTGAAAATAATACAAAAGAGCATATTAAATCCCATTAGACATCCAAAACAGATAATATAATAGCATGGAACAATCAAAAATTATAGATACGTTGGAGATGTATCGATCTTGTGCACTTTGCTAGCATTCCCACTTCATAAATAATTTCTTTTATCATTTACCTACTCGAGGACGAGTTGGAATTAAGCTTGGGGATGTTGATACGCCTCCAACGTATATATAATTTATGAAGTATTCATGCCATGTTTACAACAATTTTATATGGTTTTGGTATGATTTGCATGGAACTAACCCAGACTGGCGCTGTTTTCAGCAGAACTGCCATGGTCTTGTTTTTTTGTGCAGAAATGAAAGTTCTCCAAATGAGCAGAAACTTTTTGACGGTTTTTTTTGGAACAGAAGACACCCTCGAAGCTTCATGGGAGGGCCAGACGAGCCACGAGGAGGGCACAACCCACCAAGGCGCTCTTGGGCCCCCAGGCGCGCCCCGGTGTATCGTGCTCACCTCGAGGCCCATCTGGACGTGAGACTGACGCCAAAAATTCCTATAAAGAGAGAAACCATCAGAATTACACTAGATCAAAATTTCCGCCACCGCAGGCCACTGTAGCCAATGAAAACCAATCTAGACTCCATTCCGCACCCTGTCGGAGGGGGCAATCATCTCTGGTTGCCACCTTCATCATCTCGGTGGCCACCATGATGAGGAGGGAGTAGTCCACCCTCGGGGCTGATGGTTTGTACAAGTAGCTATGTGTTTAATCTCTCTCACGCGCGATCTTGAGATGTCACAATCTAGATGTATCATTGGCTTTGTTAACATAGATGGATCATATGATGTTTCTCCCCTTTCTACTCTTGTTTTTATGAATTGAGTCTTTACCCTTTGAAGTTTTGTCTTGTCGGATTGAATGTTCAAATCTGAGAACACATGATATATGTCTTGCATATGAATACCCGTGGTGACAATGGGGTATTATTTTGATTCACTTGATATATGTTATGGCACTCAACTTGCGGATTCCCGCGGTGACTTTGGGGTAATCTATGCATAGGGGTTGATGCAAGTTTTTATTATCTTTTATCCCATAGAAACTTTTGGGGTCTCCTTGTAGTTCTTTTTGTGGATTGAGTATTATGAATCTGAAATTGTTTGATACATATCGTATAATTAACTCAAGGGTACTCGCGGTGACATTGGGGTATCTAGGTGACATTAGAGTTGGTTGATATGCATCATATGGTGTTATTTTTAGTACGAACTCTTGATTAGATCGATCGGAAAGAATAGATTGTTGTTATTTTAGTATGAACTCTAGGATAGATTGATCGGAAAGAATAGCTTTGAGGTGATTTCGTACGCTACAAATTATATCTTTTGTTCTCTGCTAATAGGAACTTGGGAGTGATTCTTTATTGCACTTTGAGGGATAATCATATGATCCAACTATGTTAGCATTGTTGAGGGATAATCATTGCAATACCGTTTGTGCTCCGTTTACTATTTACTACCTTTCTGTTTTTTTATTGTTTGCATTACAAAAACTCATATCTACTATCCATACTACACTTTTATCACCATCTCTTCGCCGAACTAGTGCACCTATACAATTTGCCCTTGTATTGGGTGTGTTGGGGACACAAGAGATTTCTTGTATTTGATTGCAGGGTTGCTTGAGAGAGACTATCTTCATCCTACGCCTCCCAGGATTGATAAACCTTAGGTCATCCACTTGAGGGAAAATTGCTACTGTCCTACAAAACTCTACGCTTGGAGGCCCAACACGTGTCTACAAGAATAAAGTTGCGCACTCTCAGGCAATTCGTTGTCCTCTGGATGCATCTTCTTTAACATTATCAGAAACTTTCCATATCCCTTGTCCGATACACAATTCTCTGCCTCACATTGCAGCAATTCCAGTGTGGTGCCAGCTTTTTCTTGTCAGCTTTGCAATTTGGGTACAACAATTTCTTATGGTCCTCAAACATGCGCTGGAACTTCAGCCTCTCATTCTGACTTGCGCAGTTTCTCTTTGCATCCGCAATGGCCCGACCTAGATCATCAGCGGGCTCACCTGATGCCTCTTCTTCAGCTTCTTCCCACATTGCCGCCTCAGCTTCTTCCCGCATTGTTGATGTCTACTACACAACCTTCTTCTTGTAGACGTTGTTGGGCCTCCAAGTGCAGAGGTTTGTAGGACAGTAGCAAATTTCCCTCAAGTGGATGACCTATGGTTTATCAATCCGCGGGAGGCGTAGGATGAAGATGGTCTCTCTCAAACAACCCTGCAACCAAATAACAAAAAGTACCTTGTGTCCCCAACACACCCAATACAATGGTAAATTGTATAGGTGCACTAGTTCGGCGAAGAGATGGGGATACAAGTGCAGTATGGATAGTAGATAAAGGTATTTGTAATCTGAAATTATAAAAACAGCAAGGTAACTAATGATAAAAGTGAGCATAAACGGTATTGCAATGGTAGGAAACAAGGCATAGGGTTTATACTTTCACTGATGCAAGTTCTGTCAACAATAATAACATAATTGGATCATATAACTATCCCTCAACATGCAACAAAGAGTCACTCCAAAGCCACTAATAGCAGAGAACAAACGAAGAGATTATGGTAGGGTACAAAACCACCTTAAAGTTATCCTTTTTGATCTATCTATTCAAGAGTCCGTAGTAAAATAACATGAAGCTATTCTTTCCGTTCAATCTATCATAGAGTTCATACTAGAATAACACCTTAAGACACAAATCAACCAAAACCCTAATGTCACCTAGATACTCCATTTTCACCTCAAGTATCCATGGGCATGATTATACAATATACATCACACAACCTCAAATTCATCTATTCAACCAACACAAAGTACATCAAAGAGTGCCCCAAAGTTTCTACCGGAGAGTCAAGACGAAAACATGTGCCAACCCATATGCATAAGTTCATTGAACCCACAAGTTGATCACCAAAACATACATCCAGTGGATCACGTGAATATCCCATTTTCACCACAGATAAGCATGACAAGACATACATCAAGTGTTCTCAAATCCTTAAAGACTCAATCCGATAAGATAACTTCAAGGGGAAAACTCAATCTATTACAAGAGAGTAGAGGGGGAGAAACATCATAAGATCCAACTATAATAGCAAAGCTCGCGATACATCAAGATCGTGCCATAAAGAGAACACGAGAGAGAGAGAGAGAGAGAGATCAAACACATAGCTACTGGTACATACCCTCAGCCCCGAGGGTGAACTACTCCCTCCTCGTCATGGAGAGCACCAGGATGATGAAGATGGCCACCGGTGAGGTATCCCCCCTCCGGCAGGGTGCCGAAACAGGGTCCCTATTGGATTTTGGTGGCTACAGAGGCTTGCGGCGGCGGAACTCCCGATCTATCTTCTCCTTCGATGTTTTTAGGGTATATGTGATTATATAGGTGAAAGAAGTCGGTCAAGGGGTGCTCGAGGGTCCCAGGAGACAAGGGGTGTGCCCATAGGGGGGCGCCCTCCTATCTCGTGGCCTCCTCGACGCTTCCCTGGCTTGCACTCCAAGTTCCCGAGAGATCTTCTGTTCTTAAATTTACTTTTCCGAAGGTTTCATTCCGTTTGGACTCCATTTGATATTCCTTTTCTTCGAAACACTGAAATAGGCAAGAAAACAGCAATATGGGCTGGGCCTCCGGTTAGTAGGTTAGTCCCAAAAATGATATAAATGTGTAAAATAAAGCCCATAAACACCCAAAACAGGTAATATACTAGCATGGAACAATCAAAAATTATAGATACGTTGGAGACGTATCAAGCATCCCCAAGCTTAATTCCTGCTCGTCCTCGAGTAGGTAAATGATAAAAACAGAATTTTTGATGTGGAATGCTACCTAGCATAATTCTCAATGTATTTATCTTTATTGTGGCATGAATGTTCAGATCAAAATGATTCAAAATAAAAGTTCATATTGACATAAGAAATAGTAATACTTCAAGCATACTAATAAAAGTAATCATGTCTTCTCAAAATAACATGGCTAAAGAAAGTTCATCCCTACAAAATCATATAGTTAGGTGGTGCTTCATTTTCGTCACACAAAAATGTTCCCAAATTCTACACCCCCGATGATAAGCCAAGCAATTGTTTCGTACTTAAATAATCTCAAACTTTTTCAACTTTCATGCAATACATGAGCGTGAGCCATGGATATAGCAATATGGGTGGAATAGAATAATGATGGGGATTGTGTGGAGAAGACAAAAATAAGAAAGTCTCACATTGACGAGGATAATCAACGGGCTACGGAGATGCCCATCAATTGATGTCAACATGAGGAGTAGGGATTGCCATGCAGCGGATGCATTAGAGCTATAAATGAATGAAAGCTCAACAAAAGAAAACTAGTGGGTGTGCATCCAACTTGCTTGCTCACGAAGACCTGGAGCATTTGAGGAAGCCCATCGTAGGAATATACAAGCCAAGTTCTATAATGAAAAATTCCCAGTAGTATATGAAAGTGACAACACATGAGACTCACTATATGAAGAACATGGTGCTATTTTGAAGCACAAAATACGGGACTCGCTATATGAAGGACATGGTGCTACTTTAAAGCACAAGTGTGGAAAAAGAGACAGTAACATTGCCCCCTTGTTCTTTTCTTTCTTTTTTTTCTTTTCTTTTTTCCTTTTTTTCTTTGGCCTTTTTTTTTCTTTTTTTCTTTTTTTTCTTTTTCTTTTTTTTTCTTTTTGGGCACAATGCTCTAATAATGATGATCACAACACTTTTATTGATTACAACACATGAATTACAACTCGAAACTAGAATAAGATATGACTCTATATGAATGCCTCCGGCGGTGTACCGGGATGGTGCAATGAATCAAGAGTGACATGTATGAAAAATTATGCATGGTGGCTTTGCCACAAATACGATGTCAACTACATGATCATGCAATGGCAATATGACAAAAGTAATGTGTGTCATGATGATAAACGGAACGGTGGAAAGTTGCATGGCAATATATCTCGGAATGGCTATGGAAATGCCATAATAGGTAGGTATGGTGGCTGTTTTGAGGAAGATATAAGGAGGTTTATGTGTGATAGAGCGTATCATATCACGGGGTTTGGATGCACCGGCGAAGTTTGCACCAACTCTCAAGGTGAGAAAGGGCAATGCACGGTACCGAAGAGGTTAGCAATGATGGAAAGGTAAAAGTGCGTATAATCCATGGACTCAACATTAGTCAAAAGAACTCATATACTTACTTCAAAAATTAAAAAGTCATCAAAAACCAAGAACTACGCGCATGCTCCTAAAGGGATAGGTTGATAGGAAAAGACCATCGCTCGTCCCCGACCGCCACTCATAAGGATGCACAATCCAAGGACACTTCATGTTTCAAATTTGTTACACAGCTTTAACAATATGTGCATACTACGGGACTTGCTAACTTCAACATAAGCATTCTTTAAATTCATAATCACCCAACTAGCATGATTTTAATATCACTACCTCCATATCTCAAAACAATTATCAAGTATCAAATTGATCATAGCATCCAATTCACTTTCTATGATAGTTTTTATTATACCCAACTTGGATGCCTACCATTCTAGGACCAATTTTATAACTATAGCAAATACCATGCTGTTCTAAGAGACTCTCAAAATGATAAAAGTGAAGCATGAGAGTTCATCTATTTCTTCAAAATATAACCACCGCCGTGCTCTAAAAAGATATAAGTGAAGCACTAGACCAAACGACAAACTACTCCAAAAGATATAAGTGAAGATCAATGAGTAGTCAAATAATTGTGCAACTATGTAAAGACTCTCTAACATTTAAGAATTTAAGATCTTGGTATTGTATTCAAACAGCAAGCAAAGCAAAACAAAATTACATTGGAAGGATAGCACGACTCATGTGAAGAAGCAAAAACTTAGGTTCAACCGCTACTAACCGATAGTTTTTGAAGAAGAAAGGTGGGATGCCTACCGGGGCATCCCCAAGCTTTGATACTTAAGACTTCTTGAAATATTATCTTGGGGTGCCTTGGGAATCCCCAAGCTTGAGCTTTTTTGTCTCCTTAATTCCTTTAAATGTTGGTTTCCTAAATCTCGAAAGCTTCATCACACCAAACTCAACAAGAACTCGTGAGATAGGTTAGTATAAACCAATGCAAAACCTTATCATCTTCTACTGTAAAAATCACTAAAATTATTATTCAAGATTGTATACTAAATGTCTCTTCATATTTAATACTCCTATCCTAAAATAGAATCATTAAACAAGCAAGCATATGCAAACAATGCAACATAACAGGAATCTGCCAAGCCAGTATAGTCCGTAAAGAATGCAAGATTCATCATACTTACCTAACTCAAAAAATTATAAAAAAAATACATTACTGTAGAATATTTATCAGAGCTTAATATTCAAAAAGTTTCAACATTATATCATCCTCTGACTTTTCTCGGTAATTTTTGCAACAGCGGTAAACTTTCTGTTTTCAAACAGCAACATGTATACTAGCAAAATAAGCATGGAAAAGGCTATCCTTGACATTTTTATTAAAAATATAGATGAAATACATTATTATAAATAACAGCAAGAAAATACTAGCAACATAAAATTGACGCTCCAAGCAAAACACATATCATGTGGTGAATAAAGATATAGCTCCAAGTAAAGTTACCAATGAACGAAACGAAAGAGGGGATGCCATCCGGGGCATCCCCAAGCTTAGGCTCTTGCCACTCCTTATTCCATAGTCCATCGATTCTTTACCCAAAACTTGAAAACTTCAACCACACAAAACTTAACACAAAACTCGTAAGCTCCGTTAGTAAAAGAAAACAAACCACCACTTTAAGGTACTGTAATGAACTCATTATTTATTCATATTGGTGTAATATCTACTGTATTCAAACTTCTCTATGGTTAATACCCTCCGATACTACTCATAGATTCATCAAAATAAGCAAACAACACATAGAAAACAGAATCTGTCAAGAACAGAACAGTCTGTAGTAATCTGTATCAAGCGTATACTTCTGGAACTCAAAAAATTCTGAAATAACTTGGTGGACCTGAAGAATTTGTCTATTAATCATCTTAAAAAATAATCAACCTAAAAGCACTCTCCAGTAAAACATGGCAGCTAATCTCGTGAGCGCTAAAGTTTCTGTTTTTTACAGCAAGATCATAAAGACTTCACCCAAGTCTTCCCAAAGGTTCTACTTGGCACTTTTTTGAAACAAAAGCTATAAAACATGATTATTACAGTAGAATAATCATGTGGGCACACAAAAACAGTAAGGGTAAATATTGGGTTGTCTCCCAACAAGCGCTTTCTTTAATGCCCCTAGCTAGGCATGATGATTTCAATGGTGCTCACACAAAAGATAAGAATTGAAACATAAAGAGAGCATCATGAAGAATATGACTAGCACATTTAAGTCTAACCCACTTCCTATGCATAGGGATTTTGTGAGCAAACAACTTATAGGAACAATAATCAACTAGCATAGGAAGGCAAAACAAGCATAACTTTAAAACTTTAAGCACATAGAGAGGAAAGTTGATATTATTGCAATTTCTACAAGCATATGTTCCTCCCACATAATAATTTTCAGTAGCATCATGAATGAACTCAACAATATAAGCATCACCTAAAGCATTCTTTTCATGATCTACAAGCATAGAAAATTTACTACTCTCCACATAAGCAAAATTCTTCTCGTTCGGAATGGTGGGAGTATCATAAGAGACTTGAATAGTATCATAAGAGACTTGAATACTATAAATTGTTTCCACATTAAAAGAGTAATATTTAGAGAAAGGGTAATCATAATCATGACAAGTTTTATAAATATAATCATCACTACTTTTTATAGCATAAGTTTCATCACAATAATCATCATAAGTAGCAACTTTGTTCTCATCATAATCGATTGAAACCTCTTCCAAGATAGTGGAATCATCACTAAATAAAGTTGACACTCTTCCAAATCCACTTTCATATTCATCACAATAAGATTCAACATCCTCCAAAATAGTGGGATCATTACTTCCTAAAGTTTACACTCTTCCAAACCCACTTTTATCAATATAATCATAGGTAAGAGGCATGCTATCATCACAACAACTTTGCATATCAAAACTTGGGAAGCTAAAAATATCATCTTCATTAAACATAGCATCCCCAAGCTTGGGACAAACATTAATTTCAGCAAATTTATTCTCAAATAGTTCATACTCATCAAACATAGCTTTCCCAAGCTTGGGCCTTTTCATATCATAAGCATAAACACTCTCATCGTTAATAGTATGAATAGGACCAATAGTATAGCAATTATCATCATCACAATGAGTAGTAGGAGCAACATCATTTGGGAGGGATACCTTTTTACCTTTGCTGCTCCTTCTTCTCTTTTTCTTCTTCACATTATGTGTGGGTTCAACCTCCTTCCTTGAGATCCTTATTGATGGGATTGGTTGAATAGAAGGCTCCTCCTTGATACCTGATTCATCATAAGAAATAATAGGGAGATAATGGGAAGTCTCTTCCCTTTCATTAGTATTCTCTTCATCTTCTATTTGCTTTCTTTTCTTTATGTAGTTAGCAATATAAGGATATTCAATGCAATTCACCGCACAATACAAATAAATCTTCTCTAGATCAAAATCAATAAATTTATCAAGATTAAATTTTGGAATACCCTCAGTTATACGTTTCATTTCTTGATACCCCAAAATAAGACTAAGCTCTTTATGATGCTTAAGGGTAATCAAATTATCACAATTTTTGGATACGATTTGGTCATGAAACAATTTGCATTGGAGATTTAAATGACCACATTCATTGCAAAGTTCACAAGGAGCATGAAAATATTGAATTTTTCAGCACAAACATCAAGACTTTCTTGCAGCAATTTAATTTCTAAATGCTTATGCCTCTTGCAATATCTATTTTCCCTATTTGGTGTGTACTTGCAAACCCGATCTACTCCACAAAAATCGATATGCTTGTAAGATACATTTTCATCATAACTAGTGCAATCATCATTAGTACTATGGATATTCAAAGAGTTCATACTAACAACATTGAAATCATACTCATCATTCAAAGATTTAGTATCAAACATTTTATAGATTTCTTCTTCTAGTACTTGAGCCCAATTTTGCTTACCATCATTCTCACGAAAGATATTAAAAAGATGAAGCGTATGAGACAAACTCAATTCCATTTTTTGTAGTTTTTTTATAGACTAAACTAGTGATAAAACAAGAAACAAAAAGAGTCGATTGCAAGATCTAAAGATGTACCTTCAAGCACTCACCTCCCCGGCAACGGTGCTGAAAAGAGCTTGATGTCTACTACACAACCTTCTTCTTGTAGACGTTGTTGGACCTCCAAGTGCAGAGGTTTGTAGGACAGTAGCAAATTTCCCTCAAGTGGATGACCTGTGGTTTATCAATTCGTGGGAGGCGTAGGATGAAGATGGTCTCTCTCAAACAACACTACAACCAAATAACAAAAAGTCTCTTGTGTCCCCAACACACCCAATACAATGGTAAATTGTATAGGTGCACTAGTTCGGCGAAGGGATGGAGATACAAGTGCAATATGGATAGTAGATAAAGGTATTTGTAATCTGAAATTATAAAAACAGCAAGGTAACTAATGATAAAAGTGAGCGTAAACGGTATTGCAATGGTAGGAAACAAGGCATAGGGTTTATACTTTCACTAGAGCAATTTATCTCAACAATAATAACATAATTGGATCATATAACTATCCCTCAACATGCAACAAAGAGTCACTCCAAAGCCACTAATAGCGGAGAACAAACAAAGATATTATGGTAGGGTACGAAAGCACCACAAAGTTATCCTTTTTGATCTATCTATTCAAGAGTCCGTAGTAAAATAAGATGAAGCTATTCTTTCCGTTCAATCTATCATAGAGTTCATACTAGAATAACACCTTAAGACACAAATCAACCAAAACCCTAATGTCACCTAGATACTCCATTGTCACCTCAAGTATCCATGGGCATGATTATACGATATGCATCACACAATCTCAAATTCATCTATTCAACCAACACAAAGTACTTCAAAGAGTGCCACCAAGTTTCTACCGGAGAGTCAAGACGAAAACGTGCGCCAACCCATATGCATAAGTTCATTGAACCCGCAAGTTGATCACCAAAATATACATCAAGTGGATCACGTGAATATCCCATTGTCACCACAGATAAGCACGGCAAGACATTCATCAAGTGTTCTCAAATCCTTAAAGACTCAATCCGATAAGATAACTTCAAGGGGAAAACTCAATCTATTACAAGAGAGTAGAGGGGGAGAAACATCATAAGATCCAACTATAATAGCAAAGCTCGCGATACATCAAGATTGTGCCATAGTGAGAACACGAGATAGAGAGAGATCAAACACATAGCTACTGGTACATACCATCAGCCCCGAGGGTGAACTACTCCCTCCTCATCATGGAGAGCGCCGGGATGATGAAGATGGCCACCGGTGAGGGACCCCCCTCTCCGGCAGGGTGCCGGAACAAGGTCCCGATTGGGTTTTGGTGGCTACAGAGGCTTGCGGCGGCGGAACTCCCAATCTATCTTCTCCTTCGATGTTTTTAGGGTATATGGGATTGTATAGGTGAAAGAAGTCTGTCAGGGGGTGCTCGAGGGGCCCAGGAGACAGGGGGCGCCCCCTATAGGGGGGCGCCCTCCTATCTTGTGGCCTCCTCGACGCTTCCCTGGCTTGCGCTCCAAGTTCCCGAGAGATCTTCTGTTCCAAAAATAACTTTTCGGAAGGTTTAATTCCTTTTGGACTCCGTTTGATATTCCTTTTCTTCGAAACACTAAAATAGGCAAGAAAACAACAATATGGGTTGGGCCTTCGGCTAGTAGGTTAGTCCCAAAAATGATATAGATGTGTCAAATAAAGCCCATAAACATCCAAAAGAGGTAATATACTAACATGGAACAATCAAAAATTATAGATATGTTGGAGACGTATCAATTACCGGCTGAGCTTCTTCTCCCATTGTTGTACGTCGTATTCAGGGAACCCATGGCCAGGATAGCTGTCCTCGTCCTCTTCTTATTCATTGTCTTCCATCATAACCCCTCTTTCTCCGTGCTTGGTCCAAACATTATAGTGGGGCATGAAACCGGACTCAAACAGGTGGACGTGAATGGTTTTTGACTTAGAGTAATTCCGATCATTCTTATAGCCAGCACATGGACAAGATATAAAGCCATCCACCCGCTTGTTTGCCTCATCCGCAAGTAGAAAAGTACGCACACCATTAACGAACTGGGGAGAGCATCGGTCATCATACGTCCATTGCCGGCTCGTCTTGATTACACAACACCGAAAAGATGAAATTAGTACAAGTTCATACATAAAGTTCCATACACACTTATTCTCATAAAACAACAAACAAACTCTCTAGCTAAAGCATTTAAATGCAACAACAAATGTGATCAACATGGCAACTAAGTTAACAATTGATGCAACAGCATAATGATAACAAGCCTCACTATCAATTGCATATTTTCTAATCTTCAAGCGCATTTTCTCCATCTTGATCTTGTGACCATCGATGACATCGGCAAGATGCAACTCCAATTACATCTTCTTGTCCTCAATTCTTTTCAATTTTTCTTTCAAATACTTGTTTTTATTTTCAACTGAATTTAACCTGTCGACGGTGGTTAGGACGAAGACAGGAAGGCACTAACTAAACCACACCTACATTTGCAAACTAAGAGTTATTTTGAGCTCAAATTGCATATAAATCAAATAAACTACCACATATAATTCATCCCAAATTACTAAAACCCACAAATTAATCACTATATAGAGCATTGCAAGAGCTAATCTAGCAATGAGAGATGAAAGGACAAAGTTGCTAACCTTTATGATCACTTGAATGGATGGGGGCCTTCAAATCTTGACAAAATTTGGGCAAAATGTGTGATGGGCTCGAGGAAGAGGGGAAGAACAGAGGAGATGAAGGAATGAAAGGGGAAGAACAAAGAGCTCGGGCTAGATGAAGGGTTTATATAGGATGATCTTTAATCCTGGTTGGTTATACAAACCGGGACTAAAGGTGCACCTCTAGTACTGGTTCGTGCCATGAACCAGGACTAAAGGTGTTGGTGGGGCCGCGGCATGACACCAACTAGGACTAAAGGTGTTGGTGAGGCCGCGGCCTGCCACCAGCCTGCCACCACCTCTTTAGTCCCGGTTCGTGGTATGAACTGGGACTAGAGGTTCGCCACGAACCGGTACTAATGGTCACGGCCCGCCTAGTCGTTGGAACCGGTACTAATGGTCATGGCCCGCCTAGCCGTTGGTACCGGCTCTAATGGTCACATTAGTGCCGCTTCAACCACAAACAGGTACTAATGTGCTTCACATTAGGCCCTTTTTCTACTAGTGGGTAGAGCCTAAGCCCTCAGAGTTTGAAGGGTTTTACCGTACTCTAACAGTGGGGGATGAGAGAGGAATATCAAGCACCACCGCTGTTAGCTTGCAGTTCCCTGCCGTGCATTATTTTTCCATAATTAATGCAAAGTGCTTGCTAGCGAGAGAGAAGGTGGTTGCACTTAGCGCCCCAGACTTCGTTGTTTTACATCGTGCACTTTATGGCGACAACACTTATAACTTGGGAGCTATTGTGGCACGTCGCCTTCACCTTAACAGATCCAACAATAAAATACATGGGGGCATTTACGCTACTCGCTTGGTGACTCACTTTAATGTGCAGATACGCCAACATCGTCATCCTTTACCCAGAGCTTACTTAGATGGAGCAGCTATGGAGGACCACCAGTTTATTGCTGCTGATTACCCTAATATTGATATGCCTTACAACTTAGTTTTCAGTGAAAACACTCATGATATTATTCCCTTGCCTGCACCTGCTTTGTTTGATCATGTTGCCAGGGGCAGATACAGGATTATGCCTGAGAACATTGTCGCTTACCGGAACAACCTGGCTGCGGCATAGGAGGAGCCTCAACAGTGGGAGCCTATGGTGCCTGCTCCCCAGCACTTCAACATTGGACCTCATGGTTTCTACGACTGCTGATTACCAGTTAGGCCAAAAGCCTAAGCTTGGGGGAGTACCTATTCCCACCGACATTACATTCATGTTCACACATTTCATTCCAGTTGTCGGTGCCCACACCTTTTCATTGTATCATCCATGTTTAATTTATTTTTCTCGCTTTCTTCTTGTGTGTTTGAAAAACTTTGAGAAAATCCAAAAATATTTTTTTCCTTCTTTTAGATTTTTTCCTAGTTTAAATTGTTGTAGCACTAAAAATAAAACCCAAAAAGATTTCCTTGTTCTTCTTTTACTTGTTGGCAACTTTCCCGTGTAAATATTTTTTTCTTGTTTTTGCTTTTCTCTTTTCATTTGCTTGTTTACGAAAAAAACAAAAACTCCAAAAATATCTCAATGTGTTTCTTTGAATTTCGTTACTTTTTATTGAGCCATACCAAGGAGAAGACCACGATGAAAATGTTGATTAGCTCTCATTTGCATTATTTTTGATCTAACAAAGAGACCATATTACCTTGTCTTCTTGTCTTGAATAAAATGTTTGCGGATTCCAACTTAGTCCATGGCACTCTTGGACTATTATTATTTTCAAATCGTTCGGTCGTGCAAGTGAAAGGCAATAATGATGATATTAGATGAACTGGTCGTGGCAGAGGGAAACGGGTATGAACTCGAGTTGTCATGTTTTTGTAAATATGTTTAACCTAGTATCCATGATTCAGCCTATTATGATCAAGCATGTTTGCAATGACAATTAGAGATTATAGTTTCTCATGCCATGCATAAGTAGCTAGGAGTGGATAATGATTTGTCTTGGATATCAACATTGCGTTAAAATGATTGTGATGTAGTATGATGATATGGTATCCTCCTCTGAATGTTCGAGTGGCTTGACTTGGCACATTCTCATGCATGTAGTTGAATCAAAACCAACATAGCCTCTATGATATTTATGTGCATGGTGTTCATATCCTACTCATGCTAGTATCCAATGTTACTTATGCATAATGCATGTTCTGACCGTTGTTGCTCTCTAGCTGGCCGCTTCTCAACCTATTTGCTAGCCTTTGCCTGTACTAAGTGGGAACTCTGCTTGTACACCAAAAAACCTAAAACCCAAGTTATTCCAGATGAGTCCACCATGCCTACCTATATGCGATGTTACCCTACCGTCCTAAGTAAATTTTCATGTGACTTCAAATAAATATCCTTTTTGTTTGTCTGGATCGTTCATGGAACGACAGGAGGTAGTCGGTATCTTCCATGCTAAGCGGGTTATTCTCAGGTCGAGTGTTTATTCACTCACCATCGCACGAGAAAAGGGCGGTAATAGGGATGCCCAGTCCCAAATTGCAAAAAGTATTGATCTCTCAAATAACCAAACAAAATCTCCCAATGGAGTCATAACCTTTACCTTTCCGCTTGGGAACTGCCATGAGCATGATTAGCATGGGAGATATTGATAACTGATAGTCGTGAAGTAAATGAGAAGGGTGCATGTCTCAAAATGTCATTTACCCCTATTTTAAAAACTTGAGCTCTAGCACCTCTGCAAATCACTGCTTCCCTCTGCGAAGGGACTATCTATTTACTTTTATGTTGTGTCATCACCTTCTCAAATAAGCGCCAGAACCTGAGAGCACTGCTGTCATGCTGATGCATTGTGTATGGCTAATGATGGGTGCATCATGACTGGATCTTTTCTACCATGAATTACAATGTTTAGTCGCTACTTGAACTTTGGGGGTGCTCTGCATTTATGTTTTGCGGACTCATAGTATATCATGGTTGTTTTAACAATGTGTTGCTGTTTGAGATATCTTATTATTGCTCTCTAGTTGATTATGTCATTGATATGAGTTAATATAATTTTAAGAGTTATTGTCGACATGGTTAGTTATAATCTTTGCTGAAAACCTGGGTGCTATTTAAGCTTATTTATGAAACAAGGGCAAAAGAGTTTGTAAAAGTTTTTCTTTTTCACTTTCAATTTATCAACTGAATTGCTTGAGGACAAGCAAAGGTTTAATCTTGGGGGAGTTGATACGTCTCTGTTATATCTGCTTTTCTTAATGCTTTTCCTCTTGTTCTGGACCCTAATTTGCATGATTTGAACGAAACTAACCCCGGACTGACGTTGTTTTCAGCAGAACTATCATGGTGTTGTTTTTGTGCAGAAATAAAAGTTCTCGGAATGGAATGAAAATTTGCGAGGATTTTTTATATCAATAAAAAAAATTCTTGAAGCAAGAGCCACCTGAGGGGGCACCTGGGTGAGCACAACCCACCAGGTCGTGCCTCCCCCCCCCCACCCAGGTGCGCCCCGGTGGGTTGTCCCCACCTGGTGGCCCTGCAGACCTTGAAACCAACGCTATAAAATCCTATTTTTCCAGAAAAAACAACGAGAAAGAATTACCGTGTTTCACGAGACGGAGCCACCGCCGTCTCCTGTTCT
The DNA here is from genome assembly GCF_002162155.2 of Triticum dicoccoides. Taxonomy (NCBI): domain Eukaryota; kingdom Viridiplantae; phylum Streptophyta; class Magnoliopsida; order Poales; family Poaceae; genus Triticum; species Triticum dicoccoides. The sequence goes on from NC_041393.1 coordinate 693,399,909, forward strand.
TCATCAGGAGGCCAGATCTGGAGTTTGTTTGGGGCTCCGGAGAGGGGGATCTTTGATCTTCGTCATCACCAACACATCTCAATTGCCAATTCCATGATGCTCCCCATCGGGAGTGAGTAATTCCTTCGTAGGCACGCTTGTCAGTGAGGAGTTGGATGCGATTCATCATGTAATGTAGTTAGTTTTGTTAGGGACTGATCCATAGTATCCACTATGTTCTGAGATTGATGTTGCTATAACTTTGCCATGCTTAATGCTTGTCACTTTGGGCACGGGTGCCATGATTTCAGATCTGAGTCGTTTATGTTATCACCATTATATCCGTGTTCTAGATATGATCTTGTAGGTTGTAGTCACCTACTACGTGTTATGATCCGGCAACCCCGAAGTGACAATAGTCGGGACCACTCCCGGTGACGACCGTAGTTTGAGGAGTTCATGTATTCATCGTGTGCTAATGCTTTGTTTCGTCTCTATATTAAAAGGAGGCCTTAATATCCCTTAGTTTCCATTAGGACCCCGCTGCCACCGGAGGGTAGGACAAAAGATGTCATGCAAGTTCTTTCCATAAGCATGTATGACTATTTATGGAACACATGCCTACATTATATTTATGAACTAGAGCTAGTGTCGTATCGCTCTCGGTTATAAATGTCTCATCATGAATATCATCCAACGAGTCACCGATCTAATGCCTACGAATTTACCATATATTGTTCTTGCTAAGTTACTACTGTTGCTACTGCTATCGTTACTGCAACAAAACCACTGCTATCACTGTTACTGTTACTGCTTTGCTGCTACCATTATCAAAACTATCATATTACTGTGCTACTAATCACTTTGCTGCAGATAATTAATCTCCAGGTGTGGTTGAATTGACAACTCAGCTGCTAATACCTTCCAATATTCTTTGGCTCCCCTTGTGTTGAATCTATAAATTTGGGTTGAACACTCTACCCTCGAAAACTGTTGTGATCCCCTATACTTGTGGGTTATCACCGTTGCATGTTGATGTAGTTCAAATTTGAATTACGGTCATTGAATGGCTAGAAAATCACTTGAATGTCTTCAAAAGGTCAAATGACCCCTGAAATGTTCCAAATTTTCAAATGACAGTTGTATTAGTGCATGTTACACGTAGAAAAATTTTGAATGCCGTAAGAGGAAGCTATCTCCCGTTCATCATCAAACATGCATTGTTCCCTCTCGGAACCACGAGCCTTCTTGTGAGTTGCTCTGGTTTTGAGGGGTGTGTGTGTCCAAACTTTCATCAAACAGGGCATTTTTACCACATTATCTTGGTGGCATAGCATTACATCAAGCAAGGTTTCATGTTTTTCTGATAATTTTTTAATTTTTTGGAATTAAAATGCCATGGCACTCCATGCATGTGTCCATGCTGTGAGACCAATATGTTTGAAAATTCCTTCTAATTTACTGCACATGAAATTAACTCGCACACAAGTACACAAATATGATTTTTCAAACCGTTATGGTTAGCTGTTGCATGTACATCTAGTTCTAATTTGAATTACGGTCATTAAATGGCTAGAAAATTACTTAAATGTCTTCAAAAGGTCAAATGACCCCTGAATTTTTCCAAACTTTCACATGACAGTTGTATTAGTGCACGTTACATGTTGAAAAAAAATTGAAGGCCATAAGAGGAAGCTATCTCCTGTTCATCATCAAACATGAATTGTTCCCTCTGAGAACCACGAGCCATCTAGTTAGTTGCTCTGGTTTGTGCGGGCTGTGTGTCCAAACTTTCGTTGAGCAGGACAATTTTTTTACCACATCATCTTAGTGGCAAGACATTACATCAAGCAAGGTTTCATGTTTTTCTGGTCTTTTTTTAATTTTTAGGAATTAAAATGCCATGGCACTCCATGCATGTGTCCATGTCGTGAGACCAATATGTTTGAAATTTCCTTTTAATTTGCTGCACATGGAATTAACTCGCACACAAGTACACAAATATGATTTTTCAAACCGTTATGGTTAGCCATTGCATTTACATGTGGTTCTAATTTGAATTACGGTCATTAAATGGCTAGAAAATTACATAAATGTCTTCAAAAGGTCAACTGACCCCTAAATTTTTTTCCAAATTTTCACATGATAGTTGTATTAGTGCATGTTACACATAGAAAAAAATTGAAGGCCGTAAGAGGAAGCTATTTCCCATTCATCATCAAACATGCATTGCTCCCTCTCAGAACCACGAGCCTTCTAGTGAGTTGCTCCGGTTTGTGAGGGGTGTGTGTCCAAACTTTCATCAAACATGCCAAAATTTTTACCACATCAGCTTGGTGGCATGACATTACGTCAACCAAGGTTTCAAGTGTTTCTGATCTTTTTTTATTTTTTTGGAATTCAAATGCTATGGGACTCCATGCTTAATTCTGTCATATCCGGCAGACCAATATATTTGAAAATTCCTTCCAATTTACTGCACATGGAATTAAATCGCACACAAGTACACAAAATATGCCTTTTTCAAACCGTTATGGTTAGCTGTTGCATGTACATGTAGTTCAAATTTCAATTACGGTCATTAAATGGCTAGAAAATCACTTAAATGTCTTTAGAGGGCAAATGACCCCTGCAATTTTCCAAAATTTGACATGACAGTTGTATTAGTACTACAAATTTTCTCGTACATTTAAAACACCATCCATTGCTACTTTACTCTAAATTCGTCTTTCATAGCTAACAAAAATTATCTACAACATCACACACAGTTGTTTTGTAGGAATCGTTTGCGATGAAAATTGCAGGGTATATTTAAGCCTTCCTCCTTAAGATTCACCGGCTCGTCTGCTCCAGTGTCGGCAACCCCCGAATCCACAAATACCGATCCCCATTCCCACACCCCCTTCTTGCAAAGTTGACGCCGTGGAAACGCTTCGTGAAGGCCCGTACGATGGTCG
>NC_041393.1:693403432-693411010 GCF_002162155.2 Triticum dicoccoides
CCGCCTACGCTGAGAGTGTTGCCGCATATGCATTGAGCGCGGCCGCTTCCGCCGAGAGGGCGCCTGCGGCAGCCGACAGGGCAGCTGCGGCAGCCGAGACGGCTACAACTGCTGCTGCGACGGTGGCTGCAAACGCCGACAGCACTCGACCTGCCGTCCATGTCGCCGATGTCGCCCTGGCCCGGGTCGAGGCCATCCACGCCAAGATATTACAGGCCACCTCGGAATCCGGCATGCAACCCATGTCCGAAAAGGCGGCGGTGGCCATGGAGCACCTGCTTCCTCATAAGGTTGCGGAGCGGGAGCTAGAGATGCAGGAGGTGGCGGAGATCAAGGAGTGCCGGGAGAAGGAGTTGCGCATGGCCTAGGTCGAGGTAGAGCAGAGTCTGTCCATCAAGAAATCGGTGTTGGAGTACCAACACGAGCTCTGGTGCAGCCACTACTACGAGTACTACAACCTTGAGGGCGGCGCCGAGGATAAGGACGTGGTCGACTTCAGCAGGGGGGACACAGAGTCCAGCAACGGCGGCATGTCGCCAGGACAAGTCATCAACGTCTCATCTCACACCAGCGATGCATAGGCCGGCGTGGCGGCGGATTTGTTAAAATTATGCGTACTTAGGCTTTGTTTTTAATGCTGGTCTTTTGTTAGAGCAATTTTTAGGTCAACTGGCTCTGTTTAATTAATAAAATTGCTCGATTCAGTAAGTCTGGTCTTTGTGTTGTACGCTCTTTTGTGTGACCAAATTAGCAAGTGATGTTAAATTATGCAATGATGTACCCGGGGAAAATTTCCTCATTATGAATTATCAAACTCATCCCATGTGCGTTAAGCATAAGAATCGTTTGCAATGCACACTATCGTTCAAAGTGAATGGTGTCCGGCGGCACCGCGCACAAAGTTTCCCTCCACATTTCTAAATTTTTGGCCTACCGCCGAAATATATACCCTCCCCCTTCCCCATCCCCTTTTCTCCCCGAGCACAAGTTACATTCACTACAAAAAGAATACACTTCCGTGATGATATGTGTTTGTCACAGTAGGTCACGTTTTCTATCATGCATGTACATCCATGACAATTTTATGACAGAATCAAGATAGTCATATCTGTGCGGTCGTAGAAGTGTTCCATGACATTACCAAAATTATCATCACGGAAGTGTCCACTTCCATGATGATAAATCACGTGTCATAGAAATGCTTTCGGCAAGGGTGGCCCACACGTGGCATCCACCATAATGGAACGTCGTTAAGCTATCGGGTCCGGTTTTGGATCCGATAACCCGTTAGTAGCCCCGACCAATGGGGATTTTCCACGTGTAAAATCATCATTGGCTGGAGGAAACACGTGTCGGCTCACCGTTGGGATAGATGTCATCCACTCATTCGACCGAAGGCGCCTATGATACGTCGACACGTGGCATGGCCCAATAGAGGCCCATTCCTATGAAAAGGCCGGCCCGTTTGACTTGGTCAAAAGGTGGAGGGCCGGCCCACGGAAAGCCTGTTAACGGCATGTTCGCATATAGCCCATTTACATCCCGCTAACCCAGGGCCCGTTACGACCTATCCGAATTAGGCCTAGTAGCGTCATATGGGTCGTCCAATATGATTCCAGCATGTTTAACTTCTGGCCCATGTATGGCCCATGACATCTTTCGGCCCATATGAGGTCCTTTGTAACTCTTGGCCCATTAACGGCCCGTGGTGAAACTGGCCCGTAATGAACAGTGTATCACTTTATACCCATTAACGGCCCATTATTCCATTGGTCCGTTTCAAGCCCATGTAATCTTTCAGCCTTCTCAGGGCCCATTTATTCTTGGGCTCATTTCCAGCATTCGGTTACTTACGACCCGTTACTGTAATTTTCTACTTGTGCGCCAAATTCAGCCTGTGGATACAGTCGGCCCGTTTGTGGCCCGTTATTACGTTGGGCCCTTTTCATAGTGTCATCAAATACTGTCGATTAACGACGGCATGTTATGGTTGGCCCATGAATGGACGATTCCAACTCTAGCCCGTTTACAACCATAATGTTGTCTATTATTGGCCAATGTTTGGCCAATCGATCATACGGTCCGTAGAAGGCTCATTGATGATACGGCCCATAGAAGGCCCATTGTGTCTACGGCCCAAAGAAGGCCCATTGTGTCTACGGCCCGTAGAAGGCCCATTGTTTCTACGCCCCGCAGGAGGCCCATTGTTTCTACGGCCCGTAGAAGGCCCATTTTTTCTACGGCCCATAGGAGGCCTAGTGTCACTACAATAAATATGTAGCCCATGGTTATTGTGGCCTAGTTTTAAAAGATAGGTTATTGCGGCTACTAGTAAACCGCGGAAAAAGAACTGCACTCACTACAAGCAAACAAATAAACAAGACAACAAGGAAATAAATAAGCAAGCAACTTACGCAAGGCTATCACGGCTATTACACATATTACATCCACTGTGGATCATAGTTCGCCAGCAGTGCAAATATAGGGAACAAAGCAGCATATCATATACAATAGTTGTCAAAATTGGCGACCAGCGCCGCAGCAAAAAAAGTCCATAACTAAAACCACTTCAGAAGATCTCAAGAAACAATATCCTAGGTACCCATAATGCTGGCAAGATTCTTAGCAAGCTTATTAACTTTCCCTTGTTTGGCGCTTAAATCCTCCAGCGCTTGCTGTAGCACCAGAAAGTATGCATCTGAATTCTGCAGGGACTTCCTCAGTCCTTCGGCTTCCTATCGCAGCACATCTGGTCGATGTCTATCAACTAGAAGTTGAGACTCAAGAAGACGAACTGATTCAGGCAGCGAGTTCGAAGAGCTTGTGCCAGCAGTAGTGGCCAGTAACTCGAACACTACATCAAGACAGGACTTTTGGGTTCTCTCACTGTCATCAAGATAGTTTTTATCATATTTCTTGGAGACCAACAGGGATGTCTCACTATCTTGAACCTTATCTGCATTACTTCCTTTACCATTGCATAACGGGGTACTTTTCTCCAATTTTTTGTCCGCATTCTAAAAGAGAAACAAGCAAACACATCACAGGTTTACCATGTTGTATATGAAAATCATTTTGGTAAATGATTTCACTAGTAAAGTGGATAGGATAACAACATGAAACAAACATATATCTATGTACCATGGTCAGTTTATGGTATATATCATTCTAGTTTTTCTAGCCAAATCAAGATAGAGACACAGTTCAAATAATATTTGTTCAAGACAAAGCAAAATAGACAGAATATAAGTGTGGGAAACTATAGAGCAATAACAACACTTGTAATGTGCATGACATGAGAACATAACTGTTTATTCAATTGAAACTGAAATCAACATAGAGCAAGTTACAACAGTAAACCAGTTAAAGAAACAGGTTTAAAACATACCTGTTGCGCCATTGGAGTTTCAATTCCATCCTTCAAATTTGAAAATAGTTGGTATGAGTAAATACAGTAATGCAAGAGCAAAGAAGTGTGAACCATAGCTATAGAACCTGACCTGAAAACAAATCTTCCTCTCCTTTATGCGTTGAGTTGGGATTCAGAGTGGTGGTCCTCGTGCTTTGGGCACTGCAGTTCCCTTACTAACTGCTCGTGTTTGGGTGCTCTGTGGTGGAGACGGTGCTTTGTCAACTAGAAGTGGGCTACTATCTGCCGGGGATGTGGTTAGAAGGGGTGTAGCTAGTTCTCTGTCCAACTGGGTAGGGGTACTATCTGCGAGAGTCTGGGTTATGTGTGGTGGAGCTGGTTCTTGGGAAAGTACAACCATGGTTCTATCTGCATCAACTGGTAGCACTATCTTTTCTGAAGACCGTGTTGTTACTCCCTTAGATACTGCCATCACCCTCTCCAATTCAAATCGCTGATAAACAAGAAAAGTAATTGAAAGTACACATTTTGTATGATAGACAGATGCAATGGATAGTGGGGAATAAAAGAGGGCATGAAATAATTCACATTTATGTTGTCTAACCAAACAGGATAGCATGACACAATTTCACATTATGATGGCTAACTAAAAAATATGGAAAGACATAGTTCAAAATATGATGACTATGTAAACAGGATGACATGATATAACTATATAATGTGTTTATTAAATAGGTTGGCATGCCATAATTCACATACATTCATGGATAGAATGCCATAATTCAAAATATGATGACTGTAAACACTAAACATGATGAGATGATATAACTATATGATGTCTTTATTAAATGGGTTGCCATGCCAAAATTCAGATAGACGTTGTGTATGTACTATGTAAACATGATGGCATGATATAATTAAAATATATGATTTAGATAGTAAGCAAGTAAGAAGATGGCAATCCATATATGATGTAAAAACTAAGCAATGGAAGACAACATGCATAACATGGGTAATATAACCCTGCCAAGTTTAAGCATAGACCTCAGGGGGGAAATAGGACTGGTCATCAGTCTTTGAATACCTCCTCTAAGGAGCTCTCTGTAACCAGCATGATGTCTGCTTCAGCACGTAGCATTGTCTGCTCTGAATACCTTGTTTTCTCTCCAGATACTTCCATCACTGCTTCAAATGGCTGATGCACAGGAAGAATAGTTGAATATACAAATGTTGTCGACAAATGGAACACGTAATACAAAAAAATTATAGCATGATATAATTCACATATATGATGATTGGCTAAACAACATGGCATTGCATAATTCACATATATAATGCCTTTGCAACAAGATAGCATTGCATAATTCACATACATAATGTCTTGCAACAAGATGGCAATGCATAATTCACATATATGGTAATTAGACACTAAACAGGTGGCATTCACACAAAGCATGTCTAAACTAATCAAATGACATAGCAATGCAAGACACCATATGCACGATATGAGCAACATAACCCTACCAAGTTAGAGCATACACCTCGGGGGGGGGGGGGGAATAGGACTGGTCATCTGTCTCTGAATCCTCATCCGAGGAGCTATCCATAACCAGCAAGATATGCGCTTCGTCAGATAGCATAGTCTGCTATGAAGACCTTGTTTTCACTACAGAATTTTCCATCACCATGCCAAATAGATTATGCACACGAAGAGTAGTTGAATGTACTAACATTGTTGACAAATGTAATACGTAACTAAAAAAAGATGGCCTGATATAATTTACATATAATATGACTGGCTAAGTAGGATGGCATACAAAATTCACATATATGATGCCTGGCTAAACAAGATGGTGTTGCATAATTCACATAAACGATGAATAAACTAAACAGATGGCATTCGCACAAAGGATGTCTAAACTAAGAAGATGACATATTTGATGTATAAAGTAAGAAATGAAAGGCACCATATGCATGATATAACCAACATCAGCATGCCAAGTTAGAGCGAAATGGGTGGAGGGGGAGCTGCCTTTGCATCTATACCATGGAGCGATGTCTACATGAAATTTGATTGCCATGCAAGGCTCGTATCCTTTGCTCTACATGTTCAGTTCCATTGCTTACAATAACTGTCATGCATAGGAATAAAACATAGTGAGATTATGTAAGGAGTGCATGTAGAAATCCAGAGTGATGGTAGCAACCTGTCGGCAGACCCAAAACCAATATAGCAGGCAGATAATCGCTTCAGTTAAAAAATACATATAATGGCTTCTTTACTGTTTGTTTCCAACCCAACATGAAACTCATAGTAGACACCAGAGATTAACCAGATAGTAGATAGATACTACTGATTCCGACCCCGATATGTACCCCACAACCATTTAAAAACTCAAGTTTGACCATTAGTTTGGAGCTGACTCAGAGTCTAATCGGCAGACAGGACGATAAAGTAGCATTTAATATTAAGTGATGCATAACTTAAGCAGACACGAAAGAGTGCAACCTCTCTTGCGGTCCCGTGTAGTCCTCGAGGCCATCTGCTCGGTTGATGATGGTAATGCAGTTTTCATGGGTGCCGGCGGCGGGGAAGTAGATCTAAGGCGGCGAAAGACAGTCTGGAGGCTGGATCGCTGGTGTGCTGGACCCTTCTGTCGTTGGAGCAGCTGAGCTGGGGTGGACGATGGTGCAGCAACAGTGGAAAAAACCACACAAGGTTTTCTTTGACAACTATCTGTAAGAGAAGTAATTCTGTAAGGGCTCGTTTGAATTGGAGGATTCCAACAATGCAGGGATAGGAAATAGACAGGAATAGGATAGGAATGCACGTGCAAAACAGAGAATTTAAAAACACAGGATTTCTGCCAATCTGGGTGTTTGATTCACAAGAATTGGAAGATCACAGGATGCAAATAAGCATGGTGAGATTAAGTCAAACAACAAGAAAATGTACGGTTATAATGCTATTATGGTACTATCTCTTAGTCTTGTGCTTCATGAATAGGAATTTGAAAAGGAGGACAAGTGGAAATTAAAATTCCTACAGTTTTTATTTCAAGGAGACACTAAAGGAACAAATATATCCTACAGTTTTCCTTTGCTCCATTCCTTTGAACCAAATTCATGAATAGTAGTACCATAGGAAACTTTCCAATTCCTATGTTTTTCATTCACTTTTCCTTTCAAGCACTGGCAATTCTAGTAGGCAGGCTTGAGCAAGGAAAAGCCTACACTAAAATAACGTTTTTTTGCTACTTCTATTACTTTGGAGCCTGGCCACCGCCCTACTAGCTCAACTCCCAGGCCCATCGACAAATACACAGCTCAAACGCGCAGAGATAAATAATGATGGCGTTCAAGAGAGTCCATCACGGATAGATAAGTTGCCTGGTCCCTCACTCTTTGTCATATAATAGGATAAAATAATCGTATTTCACGTTACTGTGTATGCTTAGTGGACAATATATATAACATTTAGAGTAAAAAAGAGATGCAACAAGTCTACAACCTCTTTGGCGAAGCCATGTCGATCTTAGCATGATTGGGTTGGCCGGTGAGGGTGCTTCGGCTGACTTGGCTGTCGAAGGAGGGGAAGAAGATCTTAGGCGTCTGGAGATGGAGCCCGACGCACTGCTCCACCGTGATGGAGGGTTTTGTCCTTGGAGCAGCTCCGGTGAGTTGTACGACGCCAAGGCTGAAGCAGGACAAGAGAGACAACATTAACCTGAGTGGAATTCTAATAACATCTCCAATAGATGACGTAAAATACACAACCACAAAGTGCTAGATGTAAAATACATCAGCCGCTCATCTCTGAACTTAACTGCCGAAACTGAATTTAACTGTCGAAACTGAACTTAACTGTCGAAACTGAATTTTGTTGTTGAAACTAAATTTTACTGTCAAAACTGAATGCATTAGAGGTGAGGTTACACGTCAGTCGACTGACTTTTTCATCTCTAGTCAGTCGATTTTGCAGTCGTTGGATACGAAATCAAGGGCCTGTAGTTCATCTTCAACCTCCACCCCCTTGAGCCGCCAGCCCCCACCGGCCAAACAACCGCCCCCTGGTGCCTGCGGTTGGCGGTGCCACCCCGCCCACCCCAAAAACACTCCCACCGCTGGTACACCGCCGCCCCGGCCATCCCTCTAGGCCCCCCCTCCCGTGCCGAGATTTTTCTTCGGTAATCCCCACGCCACCGCCC
>NC_041393.1:693411429-693434134 GCF_002162155.2 Triticum dicoccoides
GACCACCGCCCCCACCCTGAACCGTAAGATAGATAGTGGGATACCTCTCCGGCGAGCCCCCTCCCTGCTGTGGCTGGTTTTTCCTCAACTCCGGTGAGCCCCCACCCCACCCCCGAAGATCGACTGACCCAAAAGTCGATTCAGTCGACTGGAGTGTAGCTAAATCGGAGAAACATCACAAGCAAGAGCAAGGGCGAGAGGAGAAACGCGAGCAAGAGCAGACCAGGCAGGGACCGAGAGCAAGAGCAGAGCAGCGCGCGAGCGAGAGCTAAAGCAGCAGCAGCTCCTACTGATGTGGATGTCGCCGTCAAGGGAGCGACACCGTGGAGGAAGTGGCCGGCGACGCCGCCGAGGATGGAGCCGTGCCGTGTCGGCTCGGGACCGAGCGCCGGCAGCACTGTGAGATGGAATCAAGAAGAAAATGCGGCAATTAGTGTACAACCTCTGTGGTGGCACCGATTAGGCCGCAGCTTCATCCGAGGAAACGGTGATGATTCTGCTCTTCCAGTGGTGTAGGCAAAGACGACGGTGTGGGAATGGAGGTGGCGCGAGAGATGAGGGGAACGTCCAGGCAGCTCCTTGGAGGTGGAGGACGGGGTGTCTGAACCAGCGAGACGACCAGATCAACGACGGATCCTCATCCGGTACGGTGGATGAGGGACGTCGAGGTGTTGCTGTGGACGACGTCGTCGGGGAAGAGGCTCCGGCTGGGTGGCGGATGGAGGAGGGTGTGGGGCTTCACGGGTTTTCGCGGCCTCGGTGTACGAATGGGTGGGCGGCTGGGAGTGGGGAACCATGGCTTAGGGATGCGCTTGTCCGAAATGTTGGGTAAGTTACGAAAGTACCCCCACTAATTTGACGTGGTTCTTTCGGTTTAGGGGTATCACGGGCATTTCGCATGCCGGGATTTCACAGGAGGTGGGAGTTTTCGCGCGCGTTCTAATTTTGGAATAGCAAGGCCCGGGTTGAGATGGAGGGTGTTGTCGGAGCACAACGAGACAAAGATATATCTTAAATATTTCGGGCTAACAAGGCGCGGGTGGAAATTTCCAAACAAGCCTAACGTGTACTGTACCAAATCAATTCGCACTACAAATGTAATTCAAAACTTTGAATTCATCTTATGTTCAATTAAAATATTTCCCTACGTGTATAACGCATGCAACCTACTACTCAAATGAACGTTTCAGTGCATTCCAAACGTATATACTACTACTTCAATATGAACTAAATTTGAATTCGTTTCTCTATTTGAATAAGATATACAATAATGATTGTTGTGAAATCAAACCATTTGAATTTGTTTCTCTATTTTAATAAGATCTATAATCATCATTATTGTCAAGTTGAACCATCGTTTGTGTATTATCTTCACAGCACACCACATGATTAGTCTCGAGTTACATATGAACTATGTGTACTATATGAACTCGAACTTGATTTTTTGAATCCACTTTATGTTGATTTCAAATCACAGTACATTTCAAGATCTAGCTAGATCTTCATAATCTAAACCATGACTCATATGTATAATGTGTTTATCACATAATGTTTGGTGCCCCGCCCCCTACGCCTACAAGTATTTAGATGTGAGTTGCAAACACCACACATTACCACAAATTCAAATAAAATGTGAGAATGTTCGATATATAGTATTGTTTAGATTGTTCGATATTTAGTTGTAAGCTGCAAACGCCACACATTATCACAAATTCAAATAAAATGTGAGATTGTTCGATGTATAGTATGGTTTAGATTGTTCGACATTTAGCTGTGAGTTGCAAACGACATGCATTATCGCATTATGGTATAACATGTGCAAAACCACAACATGCGTATCACCGCTATATTCATGCATGCATATGTTTATAACACTATGATCTCCTATTCAAATATATGAATCCACTTTCATATCAGATTATGATATTTGTTAGTCTCTTACACCCACACAACCCTCTAACCTTTGTAGCTACCACTAACTTTCTCTCGTGCATGCACACACCCTCCTCGCCCTCCCCTCCCTCAGCATTCTATCCATCGTGCACATTCATTTTTTTTATTTAGGTCGTTCTCCCACAGTCTCCACAACTCCTTTCCGACACACACCGATCGATAAACCTCTCTAGCGATGTCTGCCTACAACATACACATGCACCTTCAATATCCTCCTTTATGTGTCCTTGCCTCGTGTCTCTCATACGGTCCCACACACGTGTAAACTCTCGCCCCTCTTTTCATCGATCTCACAACCGCACACTCCTCCCCCTATCTAGCTAGTGGCAGGGCCTCTCGCACCACCTCCTAGCTCCATTCTCTCTGTCTATCCGTCTCGTTGGGCCTTATTTTCCTCTAACAAATGGACGTACATCGACCGATCTCCCGCTATACATATAGCTAGCTATGTCCTTATAACTCATTTTTTCCCACGCGTCGATCAATCTACCTCATTAGTTATGTCTGTCCCTTCCTCTGACAAACAACAATTGATCTACTGATCTAGTTAGGTTTGCTTACGAAACACATGGTTCCCCTTCATCAGCCATGGATGCGTCCCGACAGATCTATCACGCATAGGCACACACAGAAACACATCCCCACTCTTACTGATAATATTGCAGTTCCACCCTCAGTTTGTCTAGTAGGCCTCTCCCACCATCTTCGAGAAGCAACTCCATCACCCATCCAAAACTCTACCCCTCTCCCTCCCTCTCTCTCTCCTCTCTCTCAATCTGTCCCATCCTATTTCCCGTCCTTTAGTTATGCATGGATGTCGACTGATCTCCCTCAAGAAATAGCTGGGTCTCTCCTTCTCAACACATATACGAGTCGTTCTACCACTATAGTTAGGCCTCTGCCTCCCCCTCCCCCCACACCCCTCCCACACACACACTGATGCATCGAGCGCTCTAGTCGTGTCTCCCTGCCACACACAAACTTGACCTTTGCCCTCTGACGTTCCGATAGGTCAGTCGCCCTATCTCTTTGACTTGCACACACACACACAATTTCGATGGCTCTCTTCATCAATCTCGCACCCACCCACTTGATCCTCTCTTCGACTCTATCAATATCTATGACCCTCCCTCTCTTCTCGTGGATCACCCGGCCCTCTATATATGATATGGATAGGCCTCCATTTCACACACACTGCATGCAAAATTTTGTTTGAGATGTCATCGACACATATTCCCACAAATACATTCATGAAATCAACCCCCCCCCAAAGCAAAAAACACTCACAAACGCACATGTCATCTGTCTAGGTTTGTATCTCTCTCACACACACCCACGTAGGTGGGGGACGTGCACGAAGTGAAGAGGTGCACGCGCGGTGCCCGTACTCACATCTCTTTCCTGACCACACCCATGCGAGTACACGGTGGAGCTCATTTCTGTATGAAAAGGTAGCCCACGTGGTAATTTGACACGTGTATTGGTTTTCCACTTGATGGAGGGAAGATCATCTTCCATGGGTGAATAAACAAATTGTGATTGACGTGTTATGTTAAAAAAGAGGCAAACCATGTGGGGCCTACCTTAGAGGCAAGGCTCTATACACTGGAGTACTTTTGATGTGTCTTGTCAAGTCACAGAACACGGAGAAGCTTGATTAGTACGCCGTCTCCCCCGCCCACGGGCACGGTGGCTCAGAGGATGAGGTGAAGCTTGCTTACTAGTAGTACTGAATGCCTTACGCCGGCTCCCTCGCCCACGCGCACGGTGGCTCGTAGGACGAGGAGAAAATTTTTCTACTCCCTCTGTTTACTCCTCATCCCTACCTTGGTTAGAGAGCTTATCACATTGTTTGGAATATATATGTCCTTTAGTGGATTTCAATATGAACTACTAGTACATACTCCAAACACTGATGTACATAGATGTATTTTAGAGTGTAGATTCACTCATTTTGCTCCGTATGTAGTCCATATTGAAACGGATGTAATAGTACACACTCTCCATCGCACATCGACCCTCACCGACGTGGTGGACGTGCAGCAATTCATTCGGTCACATATAGACAGAACGATATATACTGCAGTACCATTATTGCTCGACTTCCTGAAGAGGCGAAGAGCCAATCGCAAGGTTAATATTTTGGAGATGCCAAGCGCAAGTTTATAGGAGAACGAGTAGTAGGTGCCGCGTCATTTATAAATAAAGTTTATTTCTTCAGTTGCACGTAAGCAATATAATAGGTTCATATGGAGAGAAAAGGAAACCGCTCCACTATATACATAGTCAGGATGGGCCAGCCTACACGGTTGCTTGATGGGGTTGCTCTCATCACACTCTCCGCATAAAATGACTGTGTCCACATCTCCAACATCCCGGCAGATCATGTCCACCGGGTGAAGGGGTGGATGCTTAGTGTAGATGCGGTCGCCGTCGCCGACGACAAAAACCCACTGTCGGCACATCCCGATCAAGGGTCTCCGCCATTCTCTCTCACAAAGCCGGTGATGTTGCCTTCGTCCCTTGCTCACTGCCGCGACGTGGGCAGTTGCGGCCTCCAGCCGCCCTCCTCAATGTTGAGCTACGCCCCGACATCTCTCAGGTACAATTCCCTTTACAGCCGGCTTGCACCACTGCTCCAGCTGCCCACATCACTCCATGTGGATATTTCTCTACTTCTTTGCCCCGCACATACCTCTACTGGCTTCTACATACTGTATTTGTGATGATTTTATGTCTCATCAACTAGTCCCAGTAATCTTATTCTAATCACACTTCTTCAATTTCTTTGCCACAGGGATGCTCATCTCGATTTTGGTGAAACTGCACAAAATGATCCGAACGTCAAAGGGTTGCAAACTTCATTTTTTGGGAAGCTACAACGTTGCCAGCAAATTAAAGCCTGGTTAGGGTTTATGGTTCAAGGGCCAGGGACTTCATGGATCGTTTTTTTCTTTAGCTATCTCTGTTCCAAAATAAGTGTCAACTTTAGTAGTAGTACAACTTTGTACTAAAGTTTGCATAAAGTTGAGACACTTATTTTGGAATGGAGGGAGTACATATTGGCTATGATCTTTCAATCATTGAGATGCAATAACATGCATGTTAGTCTCCTTTGTATTTGATGAAATGTTGCAATGGGCAACCTTGGATGCAAGGTACATGTAACAGAAGCTGGAAGCTTCATAGCATTGTACAAATTTATCGCTGATAAATTACAGTTCGTATTATACTAGTACTATGTAAAGAGTTAGGTGTCGCATGGTGTCCAGAAAATATCGTGATAGTGTGAGGTGGGCTATGTAATCACCGAGCCTGTGTGTTTTCACTGCTCTTGCACTCCTCTGCTGTAAGAATGGAGAAAATTGTAATCTAGTAGTACCTCCTTTCGCCGAAAGTGTTGGCCATCCAGCAGTCCTACCACCTTAGTAATAATGACCAATGAGCCATCAAATCACATAGACCCAGCAGTAAGTTGGACGGACGAAGCAACCAGCAGTCTTGAATCCGCTTCTCCCTTCAACGCAGGCGCCACTGAGAGGTCACGTCTGCTCTGCCCGGGCATGAATGCGGCACCGATTCTTTGCAGCGGTGTTGACCGTTTCAGGCGAAAAGCGCGCGCGTCCAATGAAGGGGCTTTGGGCGGGCCAGGCTGGTCACGAGCGGGCGTGGCAACTATCCGCCTGTCCCTACCGGACGACTGGAAACAAGTGGATGCACCAACTTTCGCGGCTAAAATCATACACTACACCATCTCTCTGTAGGAGTAGGTCGATCTGTCGCTCTCTCTAACACACACATGTTGTTAAACACACACACGCGCACACGCGCGCTCACACGCACACACAGGTTCATAGAATAGGAAAATCGTGCGAGTGCGAAGCCACAGGAAGTGTGATACAAATGGAGTACGTACAAGAAGAGAAGAGGTGATGAATGTTCCATCAAACCTAGACTGAGGAGTAGTACTCCCTCCGTCTAGGTGTTAAGTCATCTTACGGAAATTAGATATTCCCAAAATGTTTAGGCGTCGTCCATTAACTTCGCATCTCAATCCCCTCCTGGCCTCGTTGCTAGCGAGTGTTGTTACTTAGGGAGCGTTTGGATCCTTAGAAAGAACAACTTATAGCATGGCCGGGCAAGGTTAGGTGTTTGGAACTGTTAAAATATGTTAGCTTTTGTGGGCCAGCTAGCTTGGGTGGGCTAGAAAAACCTTGCTAGCTCAGGAGAGATAGATCAGCTCTCTTCTGATGGCAAACTTCGCGTAGTAGTAACGTAGACTAGTAACATATGCATGTTACTAGTCCAAGTTACTCACCACTATGACCAGCCTAAGCAATGTAACCAAACGCTCCTTACTCTGCCTTGTTATCTCATTCGGAAACCCAATGCATGGAGCGCATCTATGCATTGATCAGTCAAGAAATCAAAGTCGGCTTGCATGCGAGTTAATATGTGGCCCTGCATGGTAGCTAAAACGACATCTCTTAGTTGTTTAGATTAATTCTTGCATTTAGATGCAGAAATCGGGGCTTTGATTGGAGGAACGACCAGTCAAGTTTCTCCTTCTCCTCCAATCAGCTTGCACCTTGGTCCCGTTGCACCTTCTAACGTGACTTATTACACCTAGGCGGAGGGAGTAGTACAAGATACGGTGGCACACTGACTTAGGTCGAATACAGGTGCCCAAAACTGTGAGCATGTTATAATAAGGATTCACTTAAAATAGTACGTGAGCGAACAGAGGGATCAATTGGACAGTGTTCACGAGCAGTAGCGAGATGTATGAGGTAAGATACACCGCTGGCACTTTTAATTTTTCTTATTAATTTGTTTGTTTCACCCTCTAACTGGTGGGACCCAATGTACTACGTGGAGAGAGGTAAGGTGCCTAAGGCTGCATTATTTCTGCACCACTATGGATAGTCTTACCACCAAAGCCACATGACACGATTACAATTTAAATCCCAATGACTCCCACACACAAAAAACACGGCATGCTTGTCACACGAATGCAGGAATGTATAAAAGGTTATTTTCCTCTCGTTGAACATAACCGGAGGGTTGTGTAGCTGGTTAGCCTAGTTTCTCATCAAACTTGAGGTCTCCGGTTCGATAACTACACTTGAGCATAATTCGTGCCAGGAGGATTCTTCGACTGGGCCAAATGGATGGATACAGAGCTATACGATCTCGTAGTGACCATATAATCACCTCATCACGTATAAGCTGCAGCCTCGGCTCTTGTTTTCTAGGTTTCTAGGGTTTGCACTCTTCACACTCTCTCTCCAGTATATGTATACACGCTGGAGCATCAGCGCTTGTACTTGCCCTCTTCAAACTCTCTCACCCTCTCCAGATCTAAACAAGACTTCGTTGGCCTCTCTCCCTCCCCTCACTGTTGGTCAAAGAGCCGACAGGATCCGTCCGCCAAGAAGGGAAGGAGGCTTAACGCTGTCGCCGTCAGCGAGGGAGGGAATCCACTACCGGCCAGCTGTTCACATTCACCCAGCGGCAGTGTGGGGGGGGGGGCTCCGGTCGCCCACCGAACCACACCCCAAGAACCTTAAGGTATAATTTACTTATTCCACATGCATTGCTCTAGCTGCATGTGGGCTTTTTTCGCTTATGCACTCGAATCTAGGTGTTGGATCAAACAGGAAAGTAGTAGGGAAAGTTGTATAGCATGAATCTAGGATGTGGTTCAAGGAGGAAAGGAATGGAGGAAAGTAGTGGGGAAAGTTGTATAGCATGAATCTAGGGAGTGGTTCAAAAGGGAAAGGAAGGAGGGAAAGTTGTATCGCATGAATCTAAGACGTGGTTCAAAGAGGAAAGGAATGGGGGAAAGTTGTATAGCATAAATCTAGGACGTGGTTCAAAGAGGAAAGGAAGGGGGAAATAGTGGGGAAAGTTGTATAGCATAAATCTAGGACGTGGTTCAAAGAGGAAAGGAAGGGGGGAATGTACTAGTACAGACTGGCTATCCAGCACCTACGTTGGTTGAAAAGGGAAAACAATGACAAACACAATACGCACATCTGTAACGAACTGATCTTTTGTTTTGGGGGACAAGGCTGTAGAGTATGAGCAGGACTAGATTTGCTTCGCTCACATAGGGAAAGGTGTCTAAAGATAACACAACTGGGACCAACACAAATATGCTCCTTGGTTGTTTGTTCTTTGTTGCAACAGACTGTGCATCACCCCAGTACATCTGTAGATGCACATGGTGCTGGTGCATTAACTGTCCCGTGCAACTCTTTAGCTGTTGTCAATCTAAGGCCCTGTTTGGTTAAAAACTCCCTAGTCCCTACCTGCTTGGTTCCAAGGACTAAACATGGACTAGAGGTTATTAAATGACATGCTAAAATACCATGTTACCCCTAGTAATGAACTAATAGAGACAAGGTGCGATGCGTGGCGGAAGCGGATCCTCTAACATCCTCCAGGGATGTCACGAAGCTATAGTGAAATACGTGTGTAAAGTGAAGAAGGAATGTCAGGGTCACTGTAGCAACTACTGTGCGGATTTACTGTAGCATGTAAAAAATAAATCAAAAAATATTTTTATTGCACCATAATTTTGTTTGTATGTAACTTTTGCAAATGTATACAGTAGATTTGTAATTTGCAAATTAATTATAATCATTTTAGGCTTAACCATATGGATTTGAAGAAGGGATGTCAGGGTTACTGTAGCTTACGTGACATCCCTTGAGGATATTAGAGGATCCGGTTCCATGCGTGGCAGGAGCAACTATTGGAAAAAGTCCCAAAAAGTCTCTCCCTCGGGGTCTTCTTTCTTTAGTCCGAAATGCCCACTTTTAGTCCCTAAAAGTACCTATTGTTTGGTTTAGATGGGACTGACATGGAGTTTATTAGTCCCTACACCAAATTATTCGTGTAAACAAACACCCTCTAATAATGCCGCTAGAAAATTGATGCAATGCCACAGTTAAAAGAAAACTACATGTTTAACGAATTTTATTGTTAATATAATCTCTCTGTTAATATTAATCAATGCCACTGTTTGAGAAATGCTACTGTCTTGCTTTCTTTCCCATTTAGATAAGTTAGATGCTTCTTTTTGTTGGCTTCTGTGTCATCCACTATTATTGACCACTGGTTGTTTCCTTTGCACCTCTGTGTAAACAGGGTTATCTACTTCACCTCGTTCCCATTATGACCTTTTGTTGCACTGCACAAAACACTTGTGTTTTAAGAGTGTTTTGTGTAGTTCAACCAAAATGTCACACCGACAATGTTGCTTGATTGCTTCATCTTAGTGGAACTGCACAAGAGGAGATCTTACTTCCTATCCGTGTTGGCAAATTTGGTTCAGATCTTCTTCTTGTGAGTTGTTTGAATTCCGCATCATGAGAGGTAGTACTAGCCTTCTTTCACATGATTCTGCAGTGTGCTTTCATATGTTGTTCTACTTCTACGGTAATGTTGCTTGATTCTAGTGAACTGCAAAAATGGAGACAAGACTTCCAATTTGTATGTGCACCGTAATATCCCGTTGAGGTAAGATAATGATATTTCACAACTGCTGGCCTGTATTTTGCCACTTTCATCAGAAAATTAATGTCATTGTTTAGTGTTATACTTGTGCTCCCTAATTGACATGCCAAATATTACATTGAAGGTGAAGCTTGTCTGTTATTGAACCAAGTGATGAAGGGGAAGGACAAGCGGAAGAAAAACAAAAATCACCTCCCGGTGCTTTAATGAAGCACTGGAACTGTGATGACACAAGTAATGATATAGTTTTGCATCTTAATTTATTGCTATGGCTGGAACGAGCAATTGTTTGGCCACTGATTTGATGCCACTCTTAATGTAATACTTGTGAAAACAGGGATCTTCTTTGAGGATACCATATATTTTAGTGGAACTGCACAAGACGTTGGAAACATTAAAGTAATCGAGGAGTATATAGTAAGCATGGCCACCACAGTAGATAGCAACAGATGGTTCCGGAGAAGTGCTTCATCTGTATGCTCTACACAATAAGCCTCCTGACAAAGGTTGGTACTCGCCCATGGATTTCATCCATATGATTGAGCTTTGTCATCTCTATTGGTGTTGTTCTACTGTTTAGATACTGTCATGAAAAAGTGGTATTATCCTTGAGAATTGCTTCATCTGTGTTGTTTTAAATATTTCCTTTCCTTTTTTTCAAGCAAACAGGGATGCTAGCATTTAGTTGTCCTCTTGTCTTTGCACAACAGGATCATCCTCCTCTGAAGAAAAATATGGAGTACGTGAAGTGACTAGTTCCGATTATGCCAGGATGAAGAAGCCATGTCTATCTTCACATCAGAAGGAGCAGTTGAAGGATGGTTACATTACCCCCCACAAGACCAAACTAACTTCAGCTCAGAAGGACTGACAAATCTCCATTTTCTGGATGTGATGCACAAGTACAATGTTGTTCTAGGATTCTTTCCAGCGAGTTCAATTTTTCTAAAATTGTGCTCTACATGGCCCAAGTAGGTGCCTGTTTAAACTGTCAATTCATAGTACAGTTTTCTTTATACTAATCACTTTTTTTGTATTTGTGCAAACAGGGGTGCTCAGCTTGATTTCAATGGGAACTGCACAAAATGTTCATGAACACATCGAATCAGTCATTTCCACCACAAGAAAGGAGGTGGTGATAAGTTCAAGGCGTTGCAACATATAAGGGCAAAATCATACAAGCTACGCGCGATTTTGGTTTATTTTCGTGGAACTGCACAAAAAGAACAACTAGTTTATTTAGCACAAGGTGCCATGTCACTGTCCGAACTGATGGCAAACCCTGCCCATTCCACATTCGTAGGCATTTGATATGTTGGAATGGGACAATCTTGTCAAATTTTGCTCATTGATGTTAGCAAGCAGACATGCGTTTGATATTTTCAAATGGGACGCCCTTTGCTGTCAGCAGCGTCGATCAATTTTTCTTTATTCTTTAGTTGTGAAGTAAATATTGTCTTTGACATGTGAATCGCTAAGATGCATAATCATCGATTGTTTGGAATGTTCTCTATGAATTGCCAGGCATATGTGTTTGATTGCAATGTACAGGAACGCTAAAAAGCTGCTCAAACTCTTTGTACTCCTTTTGTTCCTTTTTACTTCGCATATTGTGAAACTGCATACTTTTTTATATAAGATTGGTCAAAGTAGAGATACTTTGAGCGTAGACAAAACTTGTATGTAGACTAGAAAGGACCAGAGGGGGTACATGTGAAACTGCTGCAAACGAGGTGATCACCCTGCGAATATTGCTAGTACGTATTGTTTTGCATGTTCATCCAATGCCAGTGATACAAGAATTCGAACTAATCGAAATAAATTCATTCATAAATGGTCGGATTTCATATAAACATGTCGGATTTCATTACATTTCATAATTCTTCGACTAAAAAGGGGTGCGCTGGAGGTATAATTAATTAACCGAAGCTACCCACCTGTGTCCAGCTGAGCCGAACATAACCTTCAGTGACTTAACTGCAGGTGCAGTTGCGTAACTGACATGTGGCCCAGATGCCTGTTGGGCCCACGTGTTAGTCAGCCAACTGCACCAGCAGTTAAGTAGAAGAAGTGTCCTTCTCCAACATAGCTCTCCCACTCCACGTCACCGCCAAGAAGCTAATCGGCCATCAATGGTCAACCCGCCTAGCTTGGTTTCAAACTGAGGGTAGCAGCGGTGGCCTTACTTGGACCCGAGCGGCGACGACCTACCGTGTTCTACTCTTCCTCATTTTTTGTGTGGCGCGGCCTCGCTGGCAGTGGGGATGGGCCTCGACGGAGCCGCCGATGTCCTCTATCTCGTTGCCGGTGGGGCGGCGCCTCGGCAGAGTGGGGGAAATCCTCCCCCTCGTTACCGTCAGGGTGTGGCCTCGGCTGAGCCGGCGATGTCCTCTGCCTCGTTGTTGGTGAGGCGGGGCCTCGGCGGAGTAGGGCCTCCGCCTCGGTACCGGTGGGGCGGGGCCTCGGCGGATCCGACGATGTCCTCTATCTCGTTGCCGGTGGGGCGGCGCCTCGGGGGAGTGGGGGAATTCCTCCCCTTCGTTGCCGGCAGGGTGTGGCCACGGCTGAGCCGGCGATGTCCTCTGCCTCGTTGTTGGCGGGGTGGGGCCTCGGCGGAGTCAGCGGTGTCCTCTGCCTCGTTGTTGGCGCCGCTAGGCCTCGGCAGTGCAGGGCCTGTTCAACGCCGGCAGAGCGGGGACTCGTCGGAGCCGGCATTGACCTCTGCCTCGTCCTCGGTCTCGCCAAACAGCGCCTCGCCCGCTTCATCACTCTCTTTGTAGGAGGCCGCAGCCTCCGCCACCCGCATGCCGTACCGCCAGCGCTCGGGGTGGCCCTCGCGGGCGGAGCTGTACGAGTCGAGCAGTGCCTCCTGCTCCGCCCGCTTTGCGGCGATCTACTCCTCCGCCTGCAGGTGCTCCTGGAGGAGATGGTGGTTGTAGGCGGCGTCAGCCTGCGCCTCCCGGAACTGCTCCTCACGCTTCTGCGTCACCATACCCATGTATTGCGCATGGGCCTCGCCGATTGTCATGGTGCAATGCACCAGCGAGGATGGCACGGAGGAGGGGGTTGGCGCCAGATCATCGACTACCATGTTCTCCATTTGGACATCGTCGTCCTCCGGCTGCCTGCCGGCCCGGCAGCAATGGCTGCCATCTCCTTGTAGTTCGTCGCCCACCCGTCCCGAAGAGCGCTGGAGCGCAAGGAAGCCATGGTGGGCATTAGTGGTGTGGACAAGAGAAAGGGAACATATGCGGATGCCTTTGGCTATGGCCGACGTAGCAGTTTATATAGCAATGGTGGGCGACGGAGGGACGGACATGTGGCGCCGGAGTAGCCGCCTCGGCAACTGCGTATCATTAATGTGGGCGGCAGACGGATGAACGGACGATACTTGTGTCGTTTGAAGACGGAGCAATCGCCTGCACCGGGAAGTGGGGCGGGCGACGTTGACCATTTCGGGCAGAAAGCGCGTGCGGGTGAGGGAGGCGGTCTTGGTGGGCTAGGGCAGTCACACTCGTGCTTGGCAGTGGGTCGGTCCAGCAGCCGGACAGTCTGGCGCGCCAGCGAGCTCGCCGAGCTGAGCTATGACAATCAGACGATGGACGTAGCTCCCGACCAGGAGCCGGCGCCGTTGTCCAAGACGGTTCATGCCATGTTCACCATAGAGCAGGTGCGGCCGCACTTCGACGCCCTAATGGCGGAAGAGCTACTAGCGCAGGAGGCCCTGTGCTGCAACCTCCGTCTCCTCAACGAGCACCGATGAACAAGCAAACGACAATGCCGTCGCGGACATGTGGCCCTATGATCCTGGCTTCCCGAATGAGGAGCGGGCGCTGTGTCAGACCATCCATAGGGCCCCGAGGCCCTCTGCATTGTCCTTCGAGTTGTTGCGCTCGTCGTGGCGCCGCCGTCTCGCGTTGTCAACATGGTCAACGGACATGAGGAATGAAGAGATGACTTTACTTGGAGAGGATGACAGTGGGGACCCACCAGAACCATAGCCGCACGTACGCAAGTGCCTTCTTATTATATAAAACTATAATTTTTTTTGCTTCCGCCTGGTTTTCTGACATCACGGTCCCACACCATTGTCAACCTATGTAGTAAATAAACGACAGAATTGCACAAGGAGCGACCGACAGGTGGGACCAAGCAACTCGAGCAGTATTTGTGTTTTTGAGGTGTGAGCACTGGAGAGTTTTTCTTGAGCAATGTTTCCATAGTTGTTCAGAGGAGAGAGCAGGGTATTAACTGGGCGGGCTGTGGCCCATCTAACCCAGACCAAATATCCAGCCTAGATATTAATTTTTTTCAAGATCAAAATGGCTAGCCCAGCTATACTATTTTTAGGAATACACAAGCAAGGTCAAGTTGTTATTCTCCGCCCGCTGGGCTGTAAATCTTTCCTAGGAGGGATGCATTAGGCTTAATAAGAAAATGGGCTTTAAGAAATAATAATTGGGATGTAATTATAAAAACTGGGTAGTAACAATAAAAAAATGCACCAAACACGTAATTACTTTATAAAATGTTATTTTTAGATATTAAAATTTTTATTTTCCTTAATTGTTGCGCGCACAATGTTTAGTTGGATTTTTACGTAATATAAATTTATATTGAAATTGTATTTAATCTGACTAGAAATTTCGGGATAAAAACATTTCGGATCCCATCAAAATGTGCGAAATTTTATTGAATTCTGTTTTGTTCGGTTGGTTGAAATTATTAATCATTGTCCTAGCTAGAAAAGGGTTGTACTTTTAACAAACTATAAATAGTTGTAGTAAATTCCATTAGAATTCAAAAATGGGCTGCACATTCTTACAAATCTCAAATGGGCTATAAGTTCGCTACCACACACTTGTTGCCTTACTAAGTTGATGCGTCCCCTTAAAAAAAAGGTTGACGCGTATGCAAGGCTTTGCCAACTTATAGTCAACACACGGTTCTAGCAGCAGTGGCCGTTGGATGTCCATCCAACGGATGCCGTGCTTCTTCTTCAATCTCGGATATTCTAGCTTCACCCGCCCAAAAAATGATTTCTCCCCCTGACATTTGGGGCGCACCATTTTGGAAGCTAACCTGTGGGCCTACTAAGTTGACGCGTACCAAGGGATTTGTCAACTTAGTCAATATAAACGATTCTAGCTGCAGTGACCATACGATATCCATCCAACGACCGTCGTGCTTCTTCAACCTCTGGTCTTCTTGCTCCAGCCACCCAAAGCAGTGCCGGTCGTGCCGCCTGCTCCTGCCTCCCATGGCCGGTTGTGCTGCCGCAGAGGCCTCACCGCCTCCTACTACTCCCACCGTTGGTCAGGCCATCCCTCAACTCACCCACACCCCCTTTTATTCTGCGGCGACGGCAGCCTCACACCGCAGCCGAACCAGTGAACCCTCGTACTCCTCTCCGCGTGGGCATCCACTAACGCGTCTTCCCCGGCTCCGTATCATCCCCTTCCTAGGCCTCGCCATCATCCACCGCCTTGGTGCTCTCGGCACGGCGTGGTCAATGTGGTCAACGACCGACTTCCATTGGAAGAGTACTATACGTGGAGAGGCTGACAGCTGGGTCCACGGCCGTAGCAAGGAAGTGCCTCTTTATTACACGGAAAATAACGATTCCTCCACCTGACGGCAGGGACCCATCGGACGGGCCGCCGTATTTCGTGAAAAAAATGTTTCCCCCCTAACTGCAGGGACCTACCTGCTACATCTTAGCACGCAAGGAAGTGCATCCATATTACAGGAAAAAAATGATTCGCCCCCTTACTGCTGGGACCCACTAGCTACATCTTCGCACGCAAGAAAGTGTGTGACAGTCGGGACCCATCTGGTCGAAGCATACGTGGCGTTGTCATTCTGGTCGCGAACGTGTACGTACATACGATCGGCCTGTCTGCAGGCTGCAACGATGAACCGTGGTCGTGTAAGGAAGGGCACGTGTCGTAGTAGATGTACGCACGTAGCATGTACACATACGTACAGCGGCCAGGGTGTAAGAAAAAAAATACGGCCACATACGTACATACGGGTGGGGTCTCGAGCGCGTATTCGCATATATATATATATATATATATATATATATATATATATATATATATATATATATATATATGGACGGCCAGGGCTTGTGTACATGAAGAGGCAACGGACGGCACCAATGGCGTCCTGTTCATCGGGCAGTGAACCGGCTGGGTCGGAATGGAGAAACAACGTCCTGTTCATCGGGAGGCAACCGACTGGGTCGGAATACATTGTGTTCATCGGGAGGGCTTGGACAGAACAGCCGATGGAAACGAGGCCTGGCGTACTGCACAATGGAGGAAACGGCCTTGTGTTCAACCGGCCACGGTCGAAACGGGATCCTGTTCATCTGGAGGGGTTTGGCGTACCGCCAAATGGAGGAAACGGCCTTGTGTTGGACCTCCTATGGTCGAAATGGTGTCCTGTTGATGGGGTGGGGTGTGCCATACCGCAAAATGGAGGAAACGGACTTGTGTTTGAGCGGTACGGTCGAAACGGGCGTCCTGTTCATCGGGAGGGGTGTGGCGTACCGCAAAACGGGACTCCACGGGATACTGTTCATCTCCACCGTCGACCTCCTGCAGCCTCCACGGGCTACTGTTCATACACCGTCGACCTCTTCCAGCCTTCATCTGCGACTGTTCATCCATGGGCTCATGTTCATCCAGCCTCCACCGCACGCCACTCCACCGGCTACTGTTCAACCAGCCCTCTCCACGGGCTACTGTTTAACCAGCCCTCTCTCTAGATCGGGTTCAGTTAACATCCATCGATCGGTCGCTTGGGTTCAGCAATGCATAGCCTGTAGTGCCATCGCTCGGGTTCTGTAGGCGAACGCCTCGCTCGGGTTTAGTTAGAGTCCAACGCCTCGCACCATGTGCGTGCGTGCGGGAGAAACGCGCAAACCTCCGTGCATCGCTCGGCCCTGACCACCCATCATAACCGGGAACACCCCGACATTTTCCCCGCCCTCGCTTCTAACACGGTTTTTTCCATCATGAACGGCCAAAGAATGTCATGCAGCTGCGTTTCCGGCCCGCCCAGGACGACAAGCCCATTTTTCTGTCATGATTTTTTATCATAGAAGTAGGAGCCCACCACATCTATGATGATACCGGGTTTTGTCACAATTATCGTCATAGAAGTGTCATAAGTATGACAGGAAAAAAATTTGTTCGGCCCAAAATGTCATGGATGTGTCTTTTTTTTGTAGCGATTTCCCCTGTTTCCCCCTTCCTTCCTTCCTTCCTCAGGTATAGCTTCTTCCTCGCTTGCTTCATCGCTCTCGCCGTCTCGCATCCTACCGTTGGGGTCGTTATGGTCTTCTTCAAAGACCTATCCAGCGGTTCCTCCTTCGACGACGACTCCTTCACAACCCGGGTATGCCTCTCTTCTCTCTCTCTCGGGCTAAGACTTGGAATTAAGAATTTTTACCCGGCGGTCGATTTGAGTCATTTCTTTCTCTTTTAGTTCCCTAGGACCATCAGTTGCAACGCATGGAGCGCGGTGGCTGAAGATATGTCTGCTCATTGTCACCATCAATCTCCATGCGTGAAGCTAGTTGCGTTTGAATCTATGGACGGTGGGAGGAAGTTTTTAGCATGGACAGAGAAGGTTAGACCCTCTTTCATTGTTACAAATCATTTGTTAGATGTGATTCAGACACCGTCACGGTCCCAACTCATTCATACCACACCTTCAACCAAACGCATCCTAAGACAGTGTCATAGTTTGTACCTAGTATCTAAAAATGTTGCCATGTCATCAGCGGTGCCATTAGAAAATTATTTGGCACCGCTTCAGCAGTTTGTGGAGCCAACTTGTCCACACATCCGAGCAGACAAGTAGTAAAATACTAAATCTTTATGGCACGAAGGAACTGGGCGTCGGAGCAACTAGGTGCTCCGGAGTTCGGGTCCCTGATTTTTTTTCCGCTGCATCGGCTCGCCAGTGCAGGGCACCGGTGCGAGATGTTGCAACCGTTCTCTTTACATCGGTTTTGGCATACATAGTGGACGACCTTAGTGCTATTAGTTCTATGTTATTAAATTTGTGCATGTACACACCTGTTAGTATCAATTTGCTGTCATCCAAACATTGTTGCTATGATATTGCAGTTATATTTACCTTCTTCTTAAAATGTTCAATTTGTTATTTATAGTACATGAGTAATAACTTGTAGCGTTGTTGTAGTTAATTATAGATTCTGATGTTTCAGAATTTGGTTGTTGTCTCGGTAGCAATTAATTCATTTGCACATTGATCTTTTTGAGAAGATATGTCATTTAACTTGTTTCTTCAGTTTTTCAAAATACATATTGGTGATTTTTTATGTTGCTATAATCCCATTTTTCCTATAATTGTTACTGATCTAGTTTAAAATGTTATAGGATGAATGGAAGTGTTGTTACTTGGAGTGGGTTGACCAAGAGTGACCACAGTCTTTGAAGATGTGCCTAGCAAAGCTCTGGAGCATGTATCAGGAAGAGAACAGAGGTAGGCTTAGAGAAAGTGTTGTCGACGCTGAAGAATCACTACAAAAGATCAGGCCTACTATGACGAGCCAAAAAATGTCATCGAATAGCTAATAACGTCACAAATTAATGCTGATTGACGTTTCATGGGCGTCACGAGCATCGTCACAGAATCCCCGTCATAGATTACTCCTGGTGACGGCGTACACAAACAACGTCACCGAAAATGAGACCTTCAGTGACGTTTGCCGAGACATCATCAACTCGTTATTTCTGTGACAGCCGATTAACGTCACATGTCAGAAGCCAATGTGGCATATTCTAGCAAAATCTGTGACAGAGCAACGTCACAGACTTATGCTTTGTCATCAAAATATATTTATTTTATTTCAAATTTAATATTATGATGAATTATCAAATCCATTACATCACAGATGCATATCACAAAAACTATTTAATTTTAATCACATCGCATTATATAAATAAGTTAGAGCCAGATCACATTATAAATTAAAATGAAAGACAAATCATATTATGTATTCAATCTATCTCAGCCAAGTCAGCCTCTAAACAAAAATGGTAGTAAAGAAATAACACTAGCTCACAAGTTTGACACAACACTAGGCAAAATGAAAAGTAATATTTAGATAACTAAAGACCACATGTGGTGTCCTGATGATTACAATTTATGATTCATCAACTATATCTCCATCACAAAAGGATGGCCTTCATCCACCATCAGGTTTACACCAGGACTGCAAAGTTGCTTGAACCCTTAAGGAAAACCAATCGGGTAATCAATCTCATGTTGCTCTTTTTCTCAGCCTTCATTCTTATCATGCTGACTCTTCTATACGCTTCCAATTCTTCTTGTTGCTTCCTATCCATCTCTTCAAGTGCTCTCTCATGTTCTTCAAGTCTCATGGCTAACTCCTCCCAGTGCATATGATTGACGAAACACATCAGATCTTCATCAGATGAAAGCAAGCAATACAGCAAGGTACAAGAGCAGCAGTAATAAGCATACAATCTTTCAAATTGTGAATGTAAAATACAGAAGTACAATATTAAATGTCAGCCAATCATGTGGATGGGCCAATGAAACTGTAAAGGAAAGAATAACTTATAATCTGAAAAATGCATGCATAACCAAGAGCTAGATTTCATATATCAATCTTGGAAAGCAGCAAGCATCACCAATAACAAATCAGGTCAGCAACCCAGGTTACAAGAAGCAACCATTCTAGGACAACAAATTTTTAGATCAAGCTTTACTTTCAGCTAAGCAGCAAGCACATGAACCAATCAACAAATCATACTGGATTTCAATATTAAAAACAATACACTACAACGTTATTCTAATGCCTTCGTGTTCCAGCAGCAACAACCGTGCAACAAACCTTGTATTTCTCATGACAATCATTTTTTATGTTACTTTGGATGATTGGATTTGGATCAAACCATACATAACAGCAAATGACTCCTCAGTGGTACTTTCCTTACAAGAGTTGAAGACGAATGTCTTATTCAGACACACTTGTGCTTTCATTTTTCTTCATGAGTGCAATGTACACACATAAGCATAGACAAAACACATGAACACCAGGAGAAACAAGAGTAGTACCTATCATTTGCATCCTGATGTTCCATTCTTTCTTCTAGATCTCGGATCCATGCCGATGAAGCAAAGCTCCCATGCCCCCTGGATCTTGATGCATACCCTATGCTCTTCAGCCACAATCGTTGTATCAGATACTGGCGGCTCACCTTCTGATTGTTTTTCCCCTTTACTTTTCCATTACATTCTACTCCCTCCGTTCCTAAATATTTGTCTTTCTTGATATTTCAACAATTGACTACATAAAAAGCAAAATGAATGAATCTACACTTTAAAATATGTCTACATACATCCGTATATGGTAGCACATTTGAAATGTCTAGAAAGACAAATATTTAGGAACGGAGGGAGTATAATATAAAGGAAAACAATGCTTAGGAAAGGAAAAGTTCATATGCTGGATTACACTTGATCAATTTGAGAATCTATTCCAAGACAGAAACAATAGAGAAATAAATCGTACATAAGATAGACGTGTCGGCTCGCTCATGCTAGCAGTCTTCTTGTTCGGATGGGTGACTTCAGTCCTAATTATTTTACTTGTCTTTTTTCTACAAGATGTATGAAATTCTAATATTACTATTCCATATATAATGACGAGATTAAATAGACATAGGACTAGAAGTAAGGTATTTGGTATCCTTACAAGTTTGCTGAAATGGCAAACATAAGACCTAGATCATTACTAGGAGAGCAAAAGGAGTGGAGGGACAGAAAATGTTAAGCAATCATTAGTCAATTATTTGTGATACTTATAGTGCACAGTGACATACACATGACACAAGAAAGGCAAAATTCTACCTAAACTTGTTTGGAAATGGACCTGAAAAGAAGCAGCCATTCTACATGTGCATATGTACTTCCTGGAGCTCACATGAACATAATAAAGTACTCCCTCCGATCCATAATAAGTGTGGCAGCTTTGAACTAAGGTTAAACTAACCTTAGTTCAAAACCATGGCACTTATTTTGGATCGGAGGGAGTAGATAACTTAGAATGCAAACACAGGTTGCACTAATATAGTATGTAACTAATTGTTAAAGTGAAATTAATGAAAAGCATTTACTCTTGCTTTCACTATAAGTAAGCATATGGATGGAGCTCTTGTAACATAAAACGCCGCCAACATGCAATTCATTTCAGCTTATATAAACTAAAATGAAGATTTCATGCGCTGGGATCTAACAAGTGAAGCAAGCAACATGCAGGATACAGTTGGTGCACAGTCAGGGAGAAGCAGGCAGCAAGCCTAGAAAAACAAAAAACAGCAATAAAAATAAGATTACAGTAGCTGCTGGGATAGTTCAGAAAAACAGAAAGTTTACTACTGTTTCAAAATTAACGCTTGGTGGATGGTGCTTTATGTTTGTAAAGTAGGAGTAGAGGAGTGGATACTGCACTTATAACTACACCTTTATGTAGTAGGTTAACAACCAGCTTGATCTTACCAGCTTAGGCCCTGTTCGGAAACCCGCCCACTCCCGGAATCCACGGAGCGAGGAAACTGCAGCTCCGCCCGCTCCGGGAGCAGAGTTGTGGAGCGGCGCGATTCCGAACAGGAAGTTAGTATGTCAGAATACAGTTAAACACTAAAGTTTAAGATATGCATCTAAGGGAAACCTGAAGTATCAGGTCCAGAACTGAAGTACATTTTAATTAAAGAACAGCAGATGACTTTTGGTAAGTACCTGCATCTGACAAATACTTAATTAAGGACTTCTATGCATTCATTTTTTTTAAAGGTATACTATTTAAGTTGGACTTTTATTTGGACATTGCTATTTTACCTTTAATGTTTTGTAGGATATTTGGTTTTGTTATGGCTTGAAGAAACTGTATCAAATCATCAGGGCCAATTTGATGATCAGAACTTGCGCGCCTACAATATAAACTGTCATGTGTTAGAAAATGTGCAATACAGGACGTGCCTACAATATAAGCACTAATTTTTTTTTATCAAATTTGAGTTGCACAATTATCAGCCTTGGATAAGCACGTCAGGAACAGAACATCAAAACCATTGTTAAGATCCCGCGAGATTAAGTTAATGAGCTGCATGGCTACGGTCTTGGTGCAGAGAGGCTGCCATAGAGTTTACACTTTGTCAAGTCATCCAATAATTTATTCAATCACACACAGCATGTACACTGTCCCATGAGCTTTATCTGGTTGTGTTCGTTTTTCTATTCATGTACATGGTAACCAGGATTCAGAGAAATAACCTGTGTCATCTCTGATCGATTAATCAAGTGGCTGATTGCCAGAACCAGCAAGGTTAACAGAAAATAGTGGCATCTAACTTATATTATCAACATATGTTGAGTTAGAGCCTATTTATGATTCTATTGTCAACAACATGTAGATTAGTCATCGCTTGACGATTGTCAAATTATTTTTTAAATTCATCTCCTTGTATAGCAACACAGTGGCAGTCCTCGATAAAAAAATAAACACAGGGGCAGGTAAAGTGTGTTAGCATGATTTGCTAAGATAGGCCTAAGTTTTCTAGTCGTGTCAAAGCCATGTGTTACGTGGCTGCATTGTAATGCGCCAGTGGGTATTTATTTGAAGCAAACTCAAATTTTAAGAAAATACAGATCCTTGGCCCACATAGTTAGTTATTAAAAGGTCAATGTGCAAATCGTTAGGAAGAAGGAAGAAGATGAACCTCGTCGGAACTTACCTTTTCCTTTTTTTCTCTCAACTGCTACCTGCTACCTGCTACTCTCCCTTCAGTCTGATTCTTGCGTAATATTGGATGATTTTCAGACTGCTGCCACTAGTTAGATCGTCACATGGATAACGAGCAGTATGCATGAACCCTAATAATTGAACATTAAGGGCCAGCAGGACGAGGGAATTACTGAGAGTTGTCGTCGGTCGCTGCAATTGGGGGGAGAAGAGAGCCTGGCGCTCGTGGGGTACGTTGACGCGGTTGATCCGAGCTCGGCCGATGGCGCGGCCTGCTCCAATCTGCCGTGGCCATTCGCTGCGATCGGCCGCGGGGCAGGGTTGTTGCGGTGGATCCGGCGGTCGCCCCCAATCTACCATCGCCGGTCGCTGTAATTGGGGAGGACGCTGCTATACACACGACACCTGGGAAAAAAG
>NC_041393.1:693434476-693447615 GCF_002162155.2 Triticum dicoccoides
CGGATCTCGCCGGTGGGGATGCTGCGCTCGTGCCGGGCGTAGCGGTGCGGCGACGCTCTGGAGTAGGCCAGCGACAGCGGCGTGGCGTCGGGCGACAGGCGGCATGGTGGTGGTGCAGCCCGGCAGGTGGTGGTGGCGGCGGCTGCTTCGTAGCAGCGCCTCGGCGCCTCGTCTGGCGCTGCGGGTCGCGGGCGGCCCTTCTCGCCGTGGATCTCAGGTGGCGGGGCGGCGCGGCAGCGGTGGAGGTGGGCGGCCCTTGTCCAGCCGGGCCCCTGCGGCTGGACGGCGGCGCTCGGCGCGGGAAGGCCTCCCCGGTGGCCTCTCATGGATGCAACTCGGCGGTTCCGTGCGCCCTCCTCCTCGGCAGCGGGCGGTGGCCGGTGCTCTCTTGCGGATCTGGGCATTCGGCCTCGGGGGCTCCTCCTCCTCCCCCTTCCCCCGGCCATCTGGGCTCGGTTCCCCTTGAGGCTGTGGTCGCCGGCGGTTCTGAGGTGGTTGGGCTCATGGATCTTGTCCAAGACGTGACCTTTGGGGCTTCTCGGGGTGGTCCGGTGGCGGGGCGGCGGCCCTGGCGGTGCGAGTCGCGTCGGTCGTAGGCGGACTGCGCGACTCGGATGCGGGCGTGCAACCACGGCCGCTTGGGTGGCATGGTTGCAGGTGGTTGGCCGACCGGGGATGCAGCGGTAGGGTGGAACACCGGGGTTTATCACTTACCTGTCCGTACACGGGTCGACGGTGGCGGCGTCCGCGGATGTCGTGTTCCTCCCTGTAGGCTCCGTCGTGGTGCTCTCACTCCTCCCGTCGTGTTCCGGGTGAAAACCTGATCTTTAGATCGGACGATGGCGACGGTCCGTGGTCGTGCCCTTCTTGGAGGCATCGTCTTGGAACCCTCGGTCCGGCGTGGTCCGTTGCACTTCTTCCCGGACGATCTCTCATCTTGTGGTAGTCGTTGAAGTTGTGTGTCGGTGGCCGGCATTCTTGTTTCTTGCCTTGGGTTGTGTGGCGTGCGTTTGTATCGGTTACTTGGATGTAAGTGTTGGTGCTTTATTTATAAAGCGGAGGAAACCCTTTTTCGATAATTGGGGAGCGAAGCTGGTTAAATATGCCGTCGCCGGTCGTTGTAATTGGGGGAGAACCGGAGAAGGGAGAAGCCGGTTGGATCAGGGGAGATAAGGATACGGGTCGCTGGGGAAATATCTGGTGGATCTTTGACGGGGGGTGGCTAGCGGTGCCTCTTCGCGGCTGAAACAGAGGGAATTTGATGGATCTTTGACGGACGGGGGAAAAAAGTGAAGGGAAAAGAGCTTCTTTTTTTGTGGGAAGATGGTTTACTTTCAGAATTTAGTTTCCACTTAATATCATCTCATGAACCCCCTAATTATCCATGGCACGTATGACTAATACTAACTTTTTTCCCAGCGACTATCCACCATTTTTATTTCTTATTATAGAAAGAAACAACTGCAGCCACATATGCATCAGCTCACGAGCGCCGTAATAAATTTATTTTCCCCACCATAGTAGATAGAACAAAATAATTAAATCGATTAGAGCTTGGGCAAAACAATGCTATTTCAAAAAAAAAATAGAACAATGGTGGGTCTCACTATCAAGTATCAACAATCGTTTGTTGGTCGTACCATTCAATATGACGTGCATCAGCTATGTAGGGTCCCATTGCTAGACGTTGCGTGGCAAAAAATGGGCGTAGTAATATCTGGTGACTATAATAGGTTTGTCATGGAAATTATCAAATCGTCATAGAAATTGGCAGCCAAGTGGCAATCATCGCCCGAGGCGATTTGGTGACGTTACTCGTCACCGATTCATGGTGATCAGTGACACCACCGATAAAACATCACACATTAGGTACTTGTGTGACGTTGTCCGCCACCTTCACGAGGATTTACGTCACAGTATCTCAATTTTCTTGTAGTGAATATTTGAAGATTCGGGATAAAAAAAGGAAGGTGGAGAATGAGCTCAGATTTTTTAAATCAGACTTTGCTAAGATGGTGTTTGCGAAGGAGGAGGCACTTTCCCAGCTGGCCAGTGCAAAACATGTTCTTACTGAACTGAAAGCAGTGGTGGATAAGGCGAGCCTGGATGATCTCGATTAGGGAAATGAATATATTGTTCTAATATTGTTCTTATGAAATTGAACTATCTATATGATGTAATGTGTTGTTTTCCGGTAGCTATCGTATTGTGATGTTAAAAGATATCTATGTGCCTGATATGAAATTGGCAAACAGTTGTTCGATATTAAATGTGAATTTGCGTAATATTGGAATTATGTAAACGGTTCTAGAAGTAAAAGCGCTTGTGATGGATAGTCCAATGCCACACAGTTTTCTTCATCAAATCGTGTGTGATATAGTTGATAAAAGCAAACGGTTAATCAAGGTAGAGCATGTGTGATAGTTACACCTATTACACACGAGCCTATACATAAACATGTGTGGGATGTATATACAAACGAAAATGTTTTTCTAGACTGACTGTGTGGGATGTACACACAAACGGAAACGTTTTTCCTGGATTGACTGTGTGGGAAGTACATACGGAGGGAAACATTTTCCTGGATTGACTGTGTGGAATGTACATAAGAACGAAAATGTACTCCTTGGATTAACTGTGTGTGATATACATACGAATGGAAATATTTTTCTGGATTCATCGTGTGGGATGTATATACGAACTGAAACAATTGGGTTTTGATGTCTCGCCCGATCGCACACGAGCTCATTTGTCCCAGTCTGCGTGCCATGAGGGCCTATCCCCGACAGTTGGGTCTTGTGAGAAGGACCCCCTATTGCCCACACTCACTTGGCGACGGTTTCAAATGCCGTCCCAAAAAGGGGTTAAAAACTGTTTGTAAAGCACTGACGCGTACCAGTGATAATTTCTTTTGCACGGAAGAATCAAGATAATTTAAGTCAATAGTCGGCCCATATACAGTGCATAAATTAATTAAGGCCATAGAAACCCAATCTTATCTTTCAGAGCTCGATATATTTAGCAATTTCCACAAAAGAAAAGATATGTTTAGCAATATCTTCACGATGCACCAAAGATATAACTGTAGGGAAAGAATTGTGGGGTAGTAAGATACACACTGCTAAAAAAATTCATTAATGAAATTGACAGTCATCTTGATATACACACTTGGACCGCATAAAGCTCTAATATAAATGGGGATGAATACTAAACGAAACGTAGATCTGGAAGACTTCTATTTGTAACCAGATAGCTAGAGTCTGTCTCTTCTCTCTCCTGTTTAGCTACACAGCTAAGATGGGGAGTTCCAATCGCCACCGCTCCATTTCCCATGCAGTCATCTTCGTGTTTGCCGTCCTGCTGCTCAACGCTGATCTAGGTTCGTGCGG
This sequence comes from Triticum dicoccoides, assembly GCF_002162155.2. Lineage (NCBI taxonomy): Eukaryota > Viridiplantae > Streptophyta > Magnoliopsida > Poales > Poaceae > Triticum > Triticum dicoccoides. Next base: position 693,437,866 of record NC_041393.1, read on the forward strand.
CTGCTTCAAGCGCATCTTCTCTTTCGGCGACTCCATAACGGACACCGGCAACTTCGCGTACATCACCCGCAACAGTCCGCCGGGTCCGCCCTCAGTGCCCCCTTATGGAGAGACCTACTTCCACAACCCCACGGGCCGTGCCTCCGATGGGCGTCTCATCATCGACTTCTACGGTCAGTACGTACATGCATGCGTGTGTGTTCCAACAGTCCGAGTTTCGTACGCATGCTAAATTTTGTGCCTGATGTTGTGTCAGCGCAAGCGTTCGGCCTGCCGTTGCTGCCGCCCAGCATTCCCGAGGAGAAGACGGGGAAGTTCCAGACCGGTGCCAACTTCGCCGTGTTTGGCTCTATTGCGCTCAACCCCATGTACTTCATGTCAAGGTATAACTTCAGTCTGCAGCGCGGGTGCCTCGACGAGCAGCTGGCTTCTTTCAAGAGAGTGCTCGCACGGATTGCTCCGGGAGATAGTACGTAACGCATGCAAAAACATACGTTACAGTCAGCTTATCATGTTCTAATTAGCCACGTGTCTGCATGCACATGTATATGTGTTCCTGGTCAACTTATTCTTTTTTTTTTTGTCTGTGAACAGCTGCCACCAAGAGTCTCATGAGCGAATCCCTAGTCGTCTTCGGCGAGATTGGTGGCAACGACTACAACTTCTGGTTCTTCGATCGTACACACAGCCGGGACACGGCCCAGGAGTACATACCGGACGTGGTTGCCCGCATAGGCGCCGGTGTCCAAGAGGTGATCAAGCTTGGTGCTAGGACTGTCCTTGTCCCGGGGAACTTCCCCGTTGGGTGCGTGCCGGTTTACCTCAGAGATTACAAGAGCAACACGGCCACGGACTACGACCAGTTCGGTTGCCTCAAGTGGTTCAACGCATTCTCCCAGATGCACAACCAGCTACTGAAACAAGAGATCAGCAAGCTCAAGTCACAGAACCCCGGCGTGAAGATCATCTACGGCGACTACTACGGTGCCTTCATGGAGTTCGTCAAGAATCCTAGCAGGAATGGCATTGACAAGCCTTTGGTAGCGTGTTGTGGTGGCGATGGCCCCTATGGCACAGGCCATTTGTGCGACCAGAAGGCGAAGGTCTGCCCCGACCCATCAAGGTTCGCCAACTGGGACCAGATCCACATGACGGAGAAGGCGTACAATGTTATCGCCAATGGGGTGCTCAACGGCCCGTACGCCGACACCCCGTTGCTCCACGCTTGTTAGGAGAATTCAGTTCCTTCATTTTGAGACTTGAATAATCATTGCAGCTAATTAATACTCCATTTGTAACAACAATATAAGATTTTTTTTGGTGACGTCTTATATTTTATTAGAGGTTGTTACTTTGTACCATATGTGTATCAAAAAGTGCAACAGTGGAAAAAATAAAAATAAATAGGAAAACGTTGCGCGTCTACACGCCGGCCTAAACTTGGGCGCATCGCCGATGCGAGCACTGAGGGGCCACGCGTACCACGCGACCTGTCCAGCTGAGCCGCCCCCTTTGCTTCTTATCCTCTTCTCCTTTTTATCTCTCTCGACCTGTCCAGCTCAGCCGCCCCCTTTGCTTCTTATCCTCTTCCCCTTTTTATCTCTCTGCTCCAGCGCCTTCTTCTTCCTCCCAAAACGCATCTCAGCTGGGAAAAGCACCCAACGCCATGGCCATGGACGAGCTGCCGTGATTTCCTTCCAGCTCGAGGCACCACACTCAGCGACAAATCAGGGGCCACGGGAGCTGGAACCAGCGGTTGGCAGAGCTGTAACAAGAAGTTGGTCGAGCTGCATCCAGCGACGCCGCCCGGCGAAGAGCTGCAACCGTTCAGCAATCAGCCACGCTCTTCGACGGCGAAGTTGCAACCGTGCACGTCGGAGCTGTGTTAGCTAATCTGGTCGTTGTGCTTAGCTTAGTTTGTTTTTCCGACAAATAAGCAAGTACGCATGAGCCGTGATGTGTGCGTGCCATGCACGTACCCTTGCATGGGCATGTAGATCGAAGTTGTCGCGTCGTTCGGCCTGGTAGCTTAGCAGGTGATTAGGAGGCATGATCGGCTCTCGTGGGATGGCGCGAATCCTGCGGATCGTGGCGCATAATTACGATCGCCACCTGCATCTCTTTCGTTGTAACGAATTAATAGCATAGGAAGAAAAACAGAAAAATCGCAATGTTGCACGCGATGCAAAACACCTGTCTCAGCGAGCCTAGTTTCCTAGCAAGTGGTATTCAAATCACTGAAAAAAATAGCACGCTATAGCGTATTGAGAATTACCTCGTTAAATATATCGGTGTACAACGTCTCGCTAATAGCACGCTATAGCGCGATATAGCACGCCAATAGCATATTTTAAGGTTGCCGCTATTTTGCTATAGCGCGCTATTTTTTTCATTGATTCAAAACCTCGTTTTGCGACCTCACGATCATGTCCGACAACGAAGAGCAGCCGGACCACGAGGCAGTAGCGGCAGCGGCAACGGTCGCGGCGGCGGCGGCACCCCTCAGCGTAGGCAGGGGCGGCCCAAGCCGCTCGGCGACTCCACCACGGGAGCGCAGCCGCGCACTAGTAGAAAACCCCCCACTAGTCCCGGTTGGTAAGACCCTTTAGTTCCGGTTTTTGAACCGGGACTAAAGGGTCGTTACTAATGCCTCTCCCCTTTAGTCCCGGTTCTTAAACGAACCGGAACTAAAGGCCGCGGCCACGTGGAGCTCCACCTCTAGTCCCGGTTGGTAACACCAACCGGGACTAAAGGAAATTTTATGATTTTTTTTGAATTTTTTTTATTTTTAAATTTCTGAATTATTTTAACCTCTAATCTCTAATCACCACCCCTCGTCACTGCTCAATTTATCCTCTAATCTCTAATCACCCCTCATCATTCCAAATCATCTAACTTTCCGAACGGTCACCCATCCTCCCACTCCCCCAGCCTGAGCAAGATTAACTTCCGGGTTCTATTCTCCCTCGTTTCCAAGTCTGCACTTGTTGTTTTCCTGACAATAGTAAGATGGCAATCCTATTAACCTTCAGGAATTTTGCTTGAGCATGAAGTGACACATTTCACTGTTTGAGTTTGAAACTATTGTTTTAAATAACAATAATTATTTAGTAACACTAATATTTCTTGAATAATTAGTTTGACCATTGTTTGACCACAGTTTGACCAGATTTGACCAAAATTCAAAATAACTGAAATAATTATTTAGTGACACTAATATTCTAGAATAATTAGTTTGACCATTGTTTGACCACAGTTTGACCACAGTTTGAAATTTTTTCGATTTTTTCCACTCTAGATCTTAAAAGCCTCATAACTTTTTTCTGTTAGGTTTTTGAGGATTTTGAAAATGTTTAACGGGGTTCCCCGTTAAATTTGGATGTAACTTTTTCATCTGAGTTACTATGCAAAAGTTATGCCCATTTAACTAAATTCTAGAGAGATTTTGCAAATAAAGTCAAAATTCACATTTGCAAATTTTCCCAACAACTAGACCACATATCACATGGGAAACTTATTTTTTTATTTTTTTGACATTTTCATCATTTTCTTTTATTTTTTTTAAACTGAAAAGGCGATCCACGTTCCCAACGCTCACGTCCAGAAACTACATCGAGTGGTCGCTGGTCATGAAGGTTCACCTGGAGTCCCGGGGGCTCTGGGACGCGATCGAGGCAGGCAACACACAACACGTGCGTGACGACAAGTCAGCGCTCGCAATTCTTCTCTGAGCCGTTCCACCAGAGATGCTCGGCATCCTCGTCGTCATGGAGAATGCCAAGGCGGCCTGGGACACCATCAAGGTCATGCACATGTGGGTGCACCACGTGCGCGAGGCAATCGCAGACCGACTCTGTGCGGAATTCGAGCAGATCGCCTTCCATGACGGTGAGACCCTCGACGCCTTTGCGATGTGCATCACTAGCCTCGTCAACCAGCTGCGCACCATTGGCGACAACGTCGAGGAGGTATGTGTCGTGCATAAGCTGTTGCGTGTGGTCCCCTCACGTTACACACAGATCGCAGTGGCGATCGAGACGCTTCTCAACCTAACGACGATCTCAGCTGAGGAGCACATTGGCCGGTTGGGACCGCCGAGGAGCGTTGTGCCACGCCCGCACCGAGCCAAAGTGGCGGGAAGCTGTATCTCACTCAGCAGCAGCAGGAGGTGCGCAAACAAGCGCGCTAGAGCGGCCAAGCGTCCGGCGGCGGCGGAGGCAACGGCGACGGACAGAACAACCCCCATGGGAAGAATCAGGGGCGGAGGAACGACTCTCACCCACCTCAGAACACCGGCAGCTCCGACGGCTCTAGCGGTCGCAGCAGCGGCCGCGACACGAGCAAGGTGAAGTTCTACAACTGCAACAAGCCGGGGCACTTCTCGCGGGACTACACCGAGCACTAGCGCGAGCGCAAGGAGCAGGCGCACCTGGTAGAGGGAGGGACCGAGGATTCCACGCTCCTCCTGGCGAGCCTGTGTGTGCTCACCCCGACCATGGAGACAACTGCGGAGCACGTCATGCTCAATGAGGAGCGCTCCCAGGCACGCCCCACGCCGGACGGTCGAGGATGCGGCACCTCCTGGTTCCTGGACACAGGCGCCAGCAACCATATGTCCGGGCGGCGGGAGATTTTCTCCGAGCTGGACTGTGGCTTGTGCATCTCTATCAAGCAGGGCGACGGATCAGCGCTACAGATCGAGGGTAGAGGAACATTCTATTCCAATGCCTCAACGCTGAGCATTTAGTCCTGTCAGAGGTATATTACACCCCCAACTTGTGCAGCAATATAGTCAGCATAGGCTAGCTGACGAGGACGTCTACGAGGCGCACATATGCCATGGCATGCCGCAGCTGCGCAATCCAGGTTGGCGGCTGCTCGTGCGAGTGCAGCACAACCACGGGCGCCTGTATGTGCCTCGTGGTGCATGCCGGCGAGGATGCATGGCTGTGGCACGTGCGCTACGACCGCATCGGCTTCCAGGCGCTCTGATAACTCGCACGAGAGGAAATGGTGCACGGTCTGCCCCTCCTCAACAAGGTGGATCGCGTCTGCGAGGCGTGCCTGGTGGGCAAGCACCGTCGAGCTCCTTTTCCCCGCTAAGCCCTGAACTGCGCTGGGGAGCTGCTCGAGCTGGTGCATGCAGATCTGTGTGGTCCTATCTTCCCTGCTATGTCGGGAGGGAAGCGGTACTTCCTCCTGCTCGTCGATGACAAGACCCACTCCATGTGGCTATGCCTATTCACGACGAAGGGCGAGGCGGAAACGATGCTCCAGCAATTTCAGGAGGCTGCAAAGCGTGAGTCCGGTCACCGCCTCAAGACCTTGCACACCGATCGCGGGGACGAATTCAATTCCACCAGCCCTGGCGAGTTTTTCGCAGAACTGGGGGTGCACCGGTATCTCACCACCCCGTACACGCCACAACAGAGCGGCATGGTGGAGCGTCGCGACCAGACCATCGTTGGCATGGCGCGGAGTCTACTCAAGGCCAAGAGCGTCCCGGCACGCTTCTAGGGAGAGGTCGTGACGACGGCCGTGCACCTGCTCAACAGGACTACGATGAAGAGCGTGGCTGGCATGACACCATACCAGGCATGGGGCGGGAGCTGGCCCAGCATCCAGCATTTTCGCACTTTCGGGTGCGTCGCTCATGTGAAAGTGACACGCCCGAATGTGAAGAAGCTTGTTGATCGGAGCGTGCCCGTGGTGTTCCTGGGGTACGAGCCAGGTTCAGCAGCCTATCCGTGTCTTCCACCCTCCCCTGGGGCATGCCCATGTCTCCCGAGATGTCATGTTCGACGAGAACGTGTCGTGGGATTGAAGTTCTGTCATGGAGGCACAAGGTGAGGGGATGGACTCCTTCACCATCAAGCTGGTGCCCGCGGCCATGCCTAGTGCCCGGGTGGAGTTGGCGGACACTCCGAGCACGCACGACACGGTGGCCTCACCCGGCGCCGAGCCGTCCATGCCACAGAGTGCGGTCGGCACGCCCTCACCTGCGTCCCCGCCATATGCGACGCCGATCTCGGTACCTACAGGCGTTGAACATGCCTCACCACCCACTGGCGCATCGGAGACGTCCACCGACTCGGAGGCACCGCACCGGTACCGCACATTGTAGAACATGTGGGACACAACCAAGGAGGTGGAGGCGAACTACAACGACAATGAGATGTGCTTGTTCGTGGGAGAGGAGACAACTTCCTTCGCTGAGGTGGAGAGGAAGCAGGGTTGGCGCGTGGCAATGGACGAAGAGATGCGGAGCATCATCGCCAACAAGACCTGGGAGCTGAGCGAGCTCCCGCCTGGTCACCGCCCGATCTGTCTAAAGTGGGTCTACAAGCTTAAGAAGGACCCTTGAGGCGTGGTAGTGAAGCAGAAGGCGCGTCTAGTGGTAAAGGGCTATGTCCAGCAGCAAGACATGGACTTTGAGGAGGTTTTCGCGCTGGTCGCCCACATGGACTCGGTGCGCGTCCTCGTCGCACTAGCGGTGCACCATGGCTGTCAGGTACACCATATGGACATTAAGTCCGCTTTCTTGAATGGTGACCTGCTCGAGGAGGTTTATGTGCAGTACCCGCCGGGTACACCGTGGCCTGCCAGGAGGGCAAGGTGTTTCGCCTTTGCAAGGCGTTGTACGGTCTCCGCCAAGTGCCGAGGGCTTGGAACGTGAAGCTGGACGAGAACCTGTGCATGCTTGGCTTCGAGCGCTTTCCATCGGTGCACGCAGTTTACCAACGCAGCACAGGCGGATCACTCATGATCATCATAGTCTACCTAGATAACCTCATCATCACCAGTGCAGCCCCAACAAAAATCGAATCCTTCAAGCAAAAGATGACCAAGTTGTTTCGGATGAACAATCTGGGCAAGCTCAGCTACTACCTCGGCATCGAGGTGAGTCAGGAGCATGAACGGGTCATGCTCGGGCAGGTAGCCTTGTTGGGGAACGCAGTAATTTCAAAAAAAAAATCCTATGATCACGCAAGATCTATCTTGGTGATGCATAGCAACGAGAGGGGAGAGTGTGTCCACTTACCCTCGTAGACCGTAAGCGGAAGCGTTAGTTAACGCGGTTGATGTAGTCGAACGTCTTCGCGATCCAACCGATCCATGTACCAAACGTACGGCACCTCCGCGTTCAGCACATTTCAGCTCGATGAAGTCCCTCGTACTCTTGGTCAAGTTGAGGCCGAGGGAGAGTTTTGGCAGCACGATGGTGTGGCGACGGTGATGATGAAGTTACCAGCGCAGGGCTTCGTCTAAGCACTACGACGATATGACCGAGGTGTGTAACTGTGGAGGGGGGCACTTAGGGAGTCCTAGACTGTGGGGTCCTCGGGGAGCCGGCCAATGTGACATGGGCCGGACTAATGGGCCATGAAGATACGAGATAAAAGGTTTTGTCCCGTGAACGGATGGCACTCTCCTTTGCGTGGACGGCAAACTTGGCATCCAGATGTGTAGTTTCCTTCCTCTGTAAACCGACTTTGTACAACCCTAGTCCCCTCCGGTGCCTTAAACCGGAGGCTTTAGTCCTTAGGGGCAATCACAATCATACATGCTAGACATCTAGGGTTTAGCCATTTCAATTTCGAGGTAGATCAACTCTTGTAACCCATATACTCATCAAAGTCAATCAAGCGAAAGTAGGGTATTACCTCCATTAAGAGGGCCCAAACCTGGTTAAATAGTGTGCCCCCTACCTCATGTTACCTTTGATCCTTTGACGCACAGTTCGGCCCCCCCTACCCGAGATCTGCCTGTTTTGACACCAACATTGGTGCTTTCATTGAGAGTTCCACTGTGTCGTCGCCAGAAGGCTCAATGGCTCCATGTATCATCTAGAATAGTACCACCCTGAGGGAGACTTTTCTCCCGGGCCAAATCTTTGTATTCGGTGGCTTCGTGCTGCGTGCCAATTCGAGTGGCCATCTGGAGCAGATTGACAGCTACGCCCCTGGTCATCAGATCAGTTTTGGAAACCTAAACTATGCCCCCGATATCCGAGGAGACTTGATCTTCCAAGGATTCACGGCCTCAACCACAACTCTGGCCTTAGATCCGGAACACCCCACCGAGTGCGAAGATGGGAGTTTAGACCTCGTTGGACTCCCCGCAGCCATAGAGCTCAAGATCGGAGATACAGAGGGGATCGTTTCACCGGCGGGCCCGGAGTCATTCCAAGCTCCCTTCATCAACACGAAGCGGGACTCACCTCCGAACACTAGATCTGGACTCTCGAGGTCCGTGTTATGCGAGCTCGGCCAGGGAACTCCTATCCCACCCTCCTCCACAGACTATCGCTTCCCTATCCAAACCTCACTCTTAAACGAGGCCCTGGACTTAATGCGATCTTTCGCCATTACAGAAGGATCGCTGCCAAACTACCCCCAGCCCACACTAGGGACTGAGAGCGGGGAATTTTACGTCCCACCCACCACCCACTTTATAGCCACTATCGAGGACTTAACCGACATGCTCTATTACGCCTCCGAAGACATCGACGGTATGGACAACGATGCCGAAGAAGAGAAAAGCCAGAACACGCCGCATACCGGACGATGGACGGCTACTTCCATGAACGACGTGTACGTGTTGGACACACCCAAAGAGAACGACGGTGATGGTGGTAAGGAACCAGTCGAGGACAAGCCCCCCGTGGCACCACCAAAGCGTCGACGGCCGCTAGAAATCGCGTCGTGAAAAGGACAGTAATACCAGCGCCGAAGACAACAATACTCCGGATAACGCCAAAGACCAAGAAGCCCCTATCGAATTAACATCTGATCATGATGGTTGGGAGGATGGGCAAGTCAACCCCGACGATCCTATCGGGAATGAGGGCTCGGAGGATAGTAGTTACTTACTGATCTCCGAAGAGGACGAGAGCCTCGGCGATGAAGAATTCATCATGCCAGAGGAACCCCTCGAACAAGAGAGCTTTAAGCGCCGGCTAATAGCCACTGCAAGAAGCCTGAAAAAGAAGCAGCAGCAGCTTCAAGATTATCAGCATCTGCTCAATGACAGATGGACTAATGTCCTGGCAGCCGAGGAATACGGCTTCGAACGCCCAACTAAGAGTTACCCGAAGCGCAAGCTCCTACCCCAATTCGACGACGAGGCCCCAGATCCTATACCGCCAACGCGTAACGCTGTCGACGGACCTGACCGACCACCACGTGGCCGGGACAGAGCGGCAACTCAAGCCGAACACCAGCCTGCACCACCCCGCCATAAAGGTAGAGAGACAACAGTTGTCACTAAAAAAAGACACATCCGTGACATTTTGGGCCGAACGAAATTTTTTTCTGGCATACATATGACACTATGATGATAATTGTGACAAAACCCGGTATCATCATAGATGTGGTGGGCTCCTACTTCTATGACAAAAAATCATGACAGAAAATGGGCTTTTCGTCCTGGGCAGGCCGGAGACGCAGCTGCATGACATTCTTTGGGCCATCCATGACGGAAAAAACCGTGGTAGAAGCGAGGGCGAGGAAAATTTCGGGGAGTTCCCGGTTACGGTGGGAGGTCGGGGGCCGAGCGATGCACGTTTCTCTCGTGTACGTACGCGCGTGTGTGCGAGGCGTTGGCTCTAACTGAACCCAAGCGAGGCGTTGGGCTCTAACTGAACCCGAGCGATTGCACTGCAGGCTACGCGTTACTGAACCCGAGCGATCGATTCCTTCGCTACTGCTGCTAACTGAAGCCGATCGATGCTGCCTCTATGGATGAATA
>NC_041393.1:693447902-693449037 GCF_002162155.2 Triticum dicoccoides
CGATCGATCGAGCCGGTTGGGGCTGGATGAACAGGACCCCGTGGAGGGCTAGATGAACAGGACGACCCCGTGGAGGGGTGTATGAACAGTAGACGGTGGAGGGGTACCTCTGGAGGGGTGGTTGAACAGTAGCCGGTGGAGTAGCGCGCGGTGGAGGCTGGATGAACAGGAGCCCGTGGATGAACAGTCGCAGGTGGAGGCTGGAGGAGGTCGACAGTGGATGAACAGTACCCCCGTGGAGGCTGGAGGAGGTCGACAGTGGAGATGAACAGTATCCCGTGGAGTCCCGTTTTGCGGTACGCCACACCCCTCCCGATGAACTGGACCCCCGTTTCGACCGTAGCGCTCCAACACAAGTCCGTTTCGTCCGTTTTGTGGTACGCGACACCACTGCCGATCAACAGGACCCCCGTTTCGACCGTAGGAGGTCTGTTTCCTCCGTTTTGCGGTACGCCAGACCCCTCCAGATGAACAGGATCCCGTTTCGAACGTGGCTGGTCAAACACAATGTTGTTTTCTCCGTTCTGCGGTACGCCGGGCCTCGTTTCCATCGCTTGTTCCGTCAAAGCCCTCCCGATGAACACGACGACGCATTCCGTTCCGACCCAGCCGGTTGGCTCCCCATGAACATGACGACGATGTTGTTTCTCCGATCTGACCCAGCCATGTACACGAGCCCTGGCCGTACGTATGCACGAGTAGGCGTTCGAGACCCCGCCCGTATATACACGTAGGTGGCCGTATTTTCTTTCTTACACACTAACTGCTATGTACGTGTACATGCTACGTGCGCGCCTCTACTACGACACGTGCGCGCCTCTACATCAACCAGTATGTATGTACATACACGTTTACGACCAGAATGACAACAGTACGTACGCTTCGACCAGGTGGGTCTCGACTGTCAGGCACTTCCTTGCGTGCGAAGATGTAGATGGTGGGTCCCAGCAGTCAGGGGGGCGAATCATTTTTTTCGGACGCACTTCCTTACGTGCGAAGATGTAGCTGGTGGATCCCGGCAGTCAGGGGGGCGAATCGTTTTTTTTTGCCTGGACGCACTTCCTTGCGTAAGAAGATATAGCTGGTGGGTCCCAGCAGTCAGGGGGGCGAATCGTTTTTTTTTTGCCCGAACGCA
>NC_041393.1:693449237-693490356 GCF_002162155.2 Triticum dicoccoides
TAGCTGGTGGGTCCCAGCAGTCAGGGGGGCGAATTTTTTTTTGCCCAGACGCACTTCCTTGCGTCCGAAGATGTAGCTGGTGTGTCCCAGCAGTCAGGGGGGCGAATCGTTTTTTTTTGCCCGGACGCACTTCCTTGTGTGCGAAGATGTAGCTGGTGGGTCCCAGCAGTCAAGGGGAACGTTTTTTTCGCGAAATACAGTGGCCCGTCCGGTGGATCCCAGCTGTCAGGTGGAGGAATCATTATTTTCCGCGTAATAAGGAGGCACTTCCTTGCTACGGTCGTGGACCTAGCTGTCAGCCACTCCACGTACAGTCCACGTCCAATGGAAGTCGTTCCTTGACCACGTTGACCAGGCCACGCCGAGAGCACCACAGCGGTGGATGACGGCGAGGCCTAGGAAGGGGATGACGCGGAGCCGGGGAAGACGCCGAAGTGGAAGCCCGCGCGGAGAGGAGTACGAGGGTTCACTGGTTTGGCTGCGGTGTGAGGCTGCCGTCGCCGCAGGGCCTAGCCAGCGATGGGAATAGTAGGGGGCGGTGAGGCCTCCGCGGCAGCACAGTCGGCCACGGGAGGCAGGAGCATGCGGCACGACCGGCGCTACTTTGGGCGGCTGGAGCAAGAAGACCAGAGGTTGAAGAAGCACTACGGCTGTTGGATGGACATCGTACGGTCACTAGAGCTAGTATCGTTCATATTGAAGAAGCAGCACGGCTGTTGGATTAACATCCAACGGCCACTTCTGCTAGAATCGTTTGTGGACTAGGTTGACAAAGCCAAAGTACACGTCAGCCTAGTAGACCCACAAGTCAGCCTCCAAATCTGTCCCAAACAACATACATCCCGAAGTTTCTAGCCAGATTCAAATTAATTTTAAATCTAAATATACCTTAATTTAAATTCAATAAAATTTTACCCGCACAAAAACAATGAAATTTAAAATATCAAAATCCGAAAGAAAATAGTATTTTGGAACTAATTGCCTGTTTTGCTGTATTTTTTCATTTTACAGCCCATTTATTATTACTTATAGCCCATTTCTTATTGCTTATAGCCCATTTCTTATTTCTTATAGCCCATTTCTTATTACTTATAGCCCATTTTCTGGGCAAAATGCATCCCTGAAAGATTTCCGGCCCAGCAGGGCGTAGAAAAGCAAGTAGGCCTATGTTGTTTATTCTGCAAAAAACAAAATAGCTGGCTAGCCATTTTTCAGAATGGAATAAACAAACTGGGCTAGTCATGTGCTAAACATATGAAATAAAAGCCTGGGCTAGATGGGCCATGGGTCCCGCACAACCCAGTTGATAACCTTCTCCGTCCCGAAAAAACAAAATTATTGCGCGCCCTGCTGGGTCCCTACTGTCATCCTCACCATGTACAGTCATCTCCTTATTCCTCTCAGTTGTTGACCATGTTGACAACACCGGAGGGCGGTGCCGCGGCGAGCGAACAAAGGCGGAGGACGATGGTGAGGCCTCGGACGGGAACGAACAGGAGCCGGGGAAGATCACAACCAGCCGTGGGAGGCGGGAGCAGGCGGTCCCACCGGCACTGGTTTGGCTTTGGCGGCTCGAGGAAGAAGAGACTGAAGAAACACGACAGACGTTGAATGTCAATCCAACGGTCAAGGTTGGCACAATCGTTTGTTGACTAAGCGGACACCAAGTAGCATACTTTTTTATATATAGGAAGAAAACTACGAGGAAAATGCGTTCGTCTGCCGTCCTCCTCACAGGGAACGTCCGCCACATTAGTGACTAGCACCCTTGGTTTTCAACTGAGAGGTCTTGGGTTCGAGTCCCAGGAACTCTCAATTTTGTCCTCCTTCCTTCCTCGAAAAAAAAGGGAAAGAAAATCAAAGACTTGGGAAGGCGTACAGAACATACTAGTGTACCAGTAAAGAGACGTTGCCGAGTTTTAGAAAAAAGAGAGACGTGCTCCTGTAGCTGGTTCGAATCTAAACCTAGACTATGACTATATATGGTGCTATGCTACTCTGCAAGTAATGAAACTGACATATTTAATGTTCGCTTCTCCGCTTCTCTACTTACTCTGCCTAGCATCAGAAGCTCTGGCCACAGCAACCATGTCCGGTGGCTGCTCGTCCACCTGCTCTTCAGCAGGCAACAACCAGATATGCGCCAAGTCGCCACCCGTACCATTGCTTGTGGGTCTCATCACACCCCCGCCGGCACGCGCACGGCAGCCGATTGCTCATCGCAACCCGCTGCCGTTGGCGTGGTGCCACTGCTACAAATCACGCAGAGTCATCCGTCGCGTCTCAACCACAATCCTCAACCCTGGCCGAGTCTTCTACAAATTCCGGAATCATGGGGTAATAATATGTTTAAGTGTTGTTCTGCTGCTTTCAGTTGCTGATTTTTTTAATAGTTTGGTTGATGATCTTCCAATTTGATTCATGTAGAAAAGGGAAGATTCGTGTGATTTGTATTTCTGGGAAGTTGCTGATGTGGGGGAATGCAACTACGCTGATTATTTGGTTAGCCGAGGAATCCCAATACCAGCAGGTTGGGGTGTTGGACAAGTAACTGAAGGAATGGTACAAGAGGAAGATGCAGAGCAGAAGGTTAAAGATGCAGTTCCTCTGATCATAGCCAAGCAACAACTGCTAAACGGCCTTGACAGCAATGAGGAGATGAAAGAGCTTGTGAAGATAATGGGCAAAATCGATGTGCTCTGTAGGATGATTGTCTCTTTATTTGCAGTGTATGTAGCACTCGTGATGTATTCATGGCTACGACATGAGCACTTTGCTGAAACTAGTAATGAATGAAACCTGTGTAGCAGGCTGGGCATAGTGTTGTGAACATCTAATGATTTCTATTAACGGAAATCAGGGGGTATCCCCTTTTTGCTCATAAATAAATAAATAGCAGAGGCCCTGTCGGGTCATCTTTGTTATCATTCGAAGACGTCCAGCAAATTGCAGTCCAACAACAAACTATGTCATCAAATTCAAGTTTCACAGCCAAATATGAGTACAACTAAACAACAATGTCATCATGTTTTAGTTTTCATACAATCACCAAACACAAATCAGCATACATAACAAGTGATGTTCTCACAGCAAAATACTAAACAACATGTTCATCAGGTTTCAGTTGTCATAGCAAACACAATTTCACATAGTAGATAAAAATGTCTTCTGATAGGAAAATACGACAAAAGCAATGTAATCATCATCCACAGCAGCAGCGTCAACATCTTCGCCATGTGTATCAGTCTGAATCGTAATTACCCATGGTGTCATCTTCTTCTTCGTCCTCAACGTCCTCGAACGTTGGCTTCTTCTTGATCAACTCTTGTATGTCCACAACACGACAGGCAATCTTTTCGCCGGCGTCATTGACGTGATGGTTCTCAAAGATATTAGGAACATCTGTGTTATCTTGTACATCAGGAGCAGTGTAAGCATCATGTTGTTGTGCAACTTCATTAAACGAATTCCTCTGCTCAAACCTTTGCAATACTCTCCAGTCATCGCTACGTGCAAATGTGTCTTCCAAGAAAAATATATGTGTTGCTTGATTTGCCAAAATAAAAGGCTCATTGGTCTGGTACGCTGCCTTGACATTGATGGATTTGAAATAATCATCAACTCTGGGTTTCGCGATCCTGGAAAACAGGTTATACCAACGACAGCACAAAAGAACCACACACCAATGGTTAGAAAATAGACAAGCTGATCATCTTATGTACTCAATCTATTAAAAAAACTGACAGTGCACTTCAAAAGCTTACATGGTTCTTGAACCATTTCGCAAATCCTGCCATAACCAGTTTGTCAATGTTTCTTGGATTTTGCGACAGTAACTCCTCTTTGTAGATGCTGCACAACATAGTGATCGCGTCAAACATCTAAATATATAAGAATGTGCTGCAAGTTTAGTAGATTACGATGTATAAGATGTAGTACTGCACTTACTTGATATAAGGTAGTATCTCAGGACACTTATTCAACACATACCAAACCATTTTGTCCAAATATTTAGGTTTGTCCTCTTGTTGACTCTTCCCTATAACTCGAACAGAATAATCGAAAACATTGAGCCCGGGATTGTTTTCACCCACCTCTTTGCTAAGCTGATCAGCTGTTTCAATGTATTTTGAGCAGAATGTCAACGCTTCTGTAGCAATGTAGGCCTCTACAATGGAACCCTCGGGTCTAGCTCTATTCCTAACATAGCCCTTGAAAGTGCCTAGCCGCCTTTCAATAGGGTACATCCAGCCATACTATACTGGACCCCTAAGTATTGCCTCATCAGGTAGATTAAAATCCAAATGCACCATCACATCAAAGAAGGCTGGAGGATATATCATCTCAAGGTCGCATAGGATAGTTGGTATCTTGTCTCTAAGACGCTCCAAAGCATCTATCCTGATATTTCTACTTCAGAGTTTCTAGAAGAATTGTCACAACTCTGCAACTGCTCTGTATAAGTCAGGGCGGCCCAATCCTCTAAGGATAACAGGTAAAATCCTTTGAAGTAGGGCGTGGCAGTCATGAGTTTTCAACCCATGTACCTTGTTTCCATCTGCACTGACTCTCCTTTCAGGGTTGGAAGCAAATCTATGGGAATCTCACACGGGACAGGACCTCGCAGAATTCTTTTCTTTTTACCTTGTCCAAGACGTACACAGCTGGTGCCATATCCCGTGGTTTACCTTCATCTTGCACCTGCAAATCCTTTCTAATACCCAGGTGTGTCAAATCAATCCTAGATTTAAAGATATCTTTCGTATTGCCTTCAATATTAAGAAGTGTGCCGATAATGTTGTCACATATATTTTTCTTGATGTGCATCAGATCCAAATTTTTCCAATACTCCAAGTCCCACAAAGTGGACCTGCGGGTAAAAAATAATCTCTCTTCTGCCCTGCCACGGTTCCTTTTCCCGCTACCATTACCAGGATGGTTTCCTGGTGTAATATGCCTGACCTTCTCTAATTCCACTTGCAACTCATCGGCGGTGAGCCTCTTTGGCGCATCACGGTTTTCATGATTTGCATTGAACATATGACTTCGGTATTTTCTAGGATGCGGCTTGTCCTTGGCAAGGAAATGGCGATGTCCAATGTAAGAGATCTTGCTAAGTATTGCGTTTGACAGCGGATTCCTGTCACAGCGGAAACATGCATTGTAACCATGTGTCGTTCGCCCTGACATAGTGCCCAAAGCCGGATAATCATGGATGCACCAAATTATAATAGCACGCAGAAAGAAATCAGCTGGTGGGCTGCTATATAGGTCTCGAGTGAGAACACCCTTCCATAGCTGTTGAAGTTCCTCCACAAGAGGCTCCATGAACAAATCAAGATCCTTTCCAGGAGTTTTTGGACCTGGGATGAGCAAGGCCATCATGTAGTTTGATTCTTTGGTGCAAACATTTGGAGGCATGTTGTAAGGGATAACAAGCACTGGCCACATGCTATATGTGGCGCTCTGGTGGCCAAATGGGTTAAATCCATCTGAAGCTAAGCCAAGTCTAATGTTCCTCGGGTCAGCAGCAAACTTTTTGTGTTTATATTTGAAGCTTTTCCACTCACTACCATGAGATGGATGGCTCATTACATTCTGATCTCTGTACTCCTGGTTCCTAGAATGCCACAGTACATCCTCTCTTGTTTCATCATCATGAAACAACCTCTGCAATCTTGGTGTAATTGTAAAATGTCTCAGAACATTATGAGCAATCCTCTTCACAGCATTGCCATCTTTCCATCTTGATGATTTGCATTTCGGGCATTCATTTAAGTTGGCATAATCCTTTTGGAACAGAACACAATTATTCTTACAAACATGGATCATATCATATCCAATTCCAATTGCACGAAGGAAATTCTTCATTTAACTGTAGGTGTGTGGCAGCTCAGACGCATCTGGGAAAGATTTGCGGAAAGCAGCCAATATCGCATCGAATGATTTGTTGGTCATCCGCTCAGATGTCTTCACCTGAAGAAAGGTGACCATAGCTGAGAATACTGATAGCTTATTTCCTGGGGTGACAACAACGTTGCATTGTTCCAACATGCGGGCCCACCGTTTTTCTTCTGCAGGTGAAAGTTCACGGAATGCACATGCATTTCGTAGCATTGTTCCAATGTTGGTCAAACTCACTGGCTCCGCCACCACCACCTCCTCCTCCTCTTCCACCTGAGCATCAGGCAGATCAAGATGGTGATTTGCTGCTTCCACGTAGTCAATAACATTGACTTTCACAGCTTCACCATGATGAACCCACCTAGTTGTTGGAAATATGCCCTAGAGGCAATAATAAAAGTATTATTATTATATTTCCTTGTTCATGATAATTGTCTTTTATTCATGCTATAACTGTATTATCCGGAAATCGTAATACACGTGTGAATACATAGACCACAATATGTCCCTAGTGAGCCTCTAGTTGACTAGCTCGTTGTGATCAACAGATAGTCATGGTTTCCTGGCTATGGACATTGGATGTCGTTGATAACGGGATCACATCATTAGGAGAATGATGTGATGGACAAGACCCAATCCTAAGACTAGCACAAAAGATCGTGTAGTTCATTTGCTAGAGCTTTGCCAATGTCAAGTATCTCTTCCTTCGACCATGAGAGCGTGTAACTCCTGGATACCGTAGGAGTGCTTTGGGTGTATCAAACGTCACAACGTAACTGCGTGACTATAAAGGTGCACTACAGGTATCTCCGAAAGTATCTATTGTTTTATGCGGATCGAGACTGGGATTTGTCACTCCGTGTAAACGGAGAGGTATCTCTGGGCCCACTCGGTAGGACATCATCATATGCGCAATGTGACCAAGGAGTTGATCACGGGATGATGTGTTACGGAACGAGTAAAGTGACTTGCCGGTAACGAGATTGAACAAGGTATTGGATACCGACGATCGAATCTCGGGCAAGTAACATACCGATAGACAAAGGGAATTGAATACGGGATTGATTAAGTCCTTGACATCATGGTTCATCCGATGAGATCATCGTGGAACATGTGGGAGCCATCATGGGTATCCAGATCCCGCTGTTGGTTATTGACCGGAGAACGTCTCGGTCATGTCTACATGTCTCCCGAACCCGTAGGGTCTACACACTTAAGGTTCGATGACGCTAGGGTTATAAAGGAAGTTTGTAAGTGGTTACCGAATGTTGTTCGGAGTCCCGGATGAGATCCCGGACGTCACGAGGAGTTCCGGAATGGTCCGGAGGTAAAGATTTATATATGGGAAGTCCTATTTTGGCCACCGGAAAATGTTCGGGATTTTTCGGTATTGTACCGGGAAGGTTCTAGAAGGTTCCGGAGTGGGGCCCACCTGCATGGGGGGACCCACATGGACGTGGGTAGTGGGGGCAAGGCCCCACACCCCTGGTCAAGGCGCACCAAGATCCCCCCTTAGAAGGAATAAGATCATATCCCGAAGGGATAAGATCAAGATCCCTAAAAAGGGGGGATAACAATCGGTGGGGAAGGAAATAATGAGATTTCTTTCCTCCCACCTTGGCCAACGCCCCAATGGACTTGGAGGGCAAGAAACCAGCCCCTCCACCCCTATATATAGTGGGGAGGCGCCTGGGAGCTACACACGAAGTTCTGGCACAGCCCTACCTCTCTTCCTACTCCTCCTCTCCCATGGTGCTTAGGGAAGCCCTGCTGGATTGCCACGCTCCTCCACCACCACCACGCCGTTGTGCTGCTGTTGGATGGAGTCTTCCTCAACCCCTCCCTCTCTCCTTGCTGGATCAAGGCGTGGGAGACGTCACCGGGCTGTACGTGTGTTGAACGCAGAGGTGCCGTCCGTTCGGCACTAGGATCATCGGTGATTTGAATCACGACGAGTACGACTCCATCAACCCCGTTCACTTGAACGCTTCCGCTTAGCGATCTACAAGGGTATGTAGATGCACTCTCTTTCTACTCGTTGCTGGTCTCTCCATAGATAGATCTTGGTGACACGTAGGAAAATTTTGAATTTCTGCTACGTTCCCCAACAGTGGCATCATGAGCTAGGTCTATTGCGTAGATTCTTCGCACGAGTAGAACACAAAATAGTTGTGGGCGTTGATTTTGTTAAATATGCTTACCATTACTAGTCCAATCTTGTTTCGACGGTATTGTGGGATGAAGCGGCCCGGACCGACCTTACACGTACTCTTACGTGAGACAGGTTTCACCGATTGACATGCACTTGGTGCATAAGGTGGCTAGCGGGTGCCAGTCTCTCCCACTTTAGTCGGAACGGATTCGATGAAAAGGGTCCTTATGAAGGGTAAATAGCGATTGGCATATCACGTTGTGGTTTTGCGTAGGTAAGAAACGTTCTTGCTAGAAACCCATAGCAACCACGTAAAACATGCAAACAACAATTAGAGGACGTCTAACTTGTTTTTGCAGGGTATGCTTTGTGATGTGATATGGCCAACAAGAATGTGGTGAATAATATGTGATGTATGAGATTGATCATGTTCTTGTAATAGGATTCACGACTTGCATGTCGATGAGTATGACAACCGGCAGGAGCCATAGGAGTTGTCTTTATTTATTGTATGACCTGCGTGTCATTGAAGAACGCCATGTAAATTACTTTACTTTATTGCTAAACGCGTTAGCCATAGAAGTAGAAGTAGTCGTTGGCGTGACAACTTCATGAAGACACGATGATGGAGATCATGATGATGGAGATCATGGTGTCATGCCGGTGACGATGATGATCATGGAGCCCCGAAGATGAAGATCAAAAGGAGCAAAATGATATTGGCCATATCATGTCACTATTTGATTGCATGTGATGTTTATCATGTTTATGCGTCTTGTTTACTTAGGACGACGGTAGTAAATAAGATGATCCCTTACAAAATTTCAAGAAGTGTTCTCCCCTAACTGTGCACCGTTGCTACAGTTCGTCGCTTCTAAGCACCACGTGATGATCGGGTGTGATGGATTCTTACGTTCACATACAACGGGTGTAAGACAGTTTTACACAGCGAAAACACTTAGGGTTAACTTGACGAGCCTAGCATGTGCAGACATGGCCTCGGAACACGGAGACCGAAAGGTCGAGCATGAGTCGTATGGTAGATACGATCAACATGAAGATGTTCACCGATGATGACTAGTCCGTCTCACGTGATGATCGGACACGGCCTAGTTGACTCGGATCATGTGATCACTTAGATGACTAGAGGGATGTCTATCTAAGTGGGAGTTCATAAGATGAACTTAATTATCCTGAACATAGTCAAAAGACCTTTTGCAAATTATGTCGTAGGCTCGCGCTTTAGTTCCACTGTTTAGATATGTTCCTAGAGAAAATATAGTTGAAAGTTGATAGTAGCGATTATGCGATCAGTAGAAAGCTTATGTCCTTAATGCACCGCTCAGTGTGCTGAACCCCAACGTCGTTTGTCGATGTTGCGAACATCGGACATACACGTTTTGATAACTACGTGATAGTTCAATTAAATGGTTTAAGTAGAGGCACCAAAGACGTTTTCGAAACGTCGCGGAACATATGAGATGTTTCGAGGGCTGAAATTGGGATTTCAGGCTCGTGCCCACGTCAAGAGGTATAAGACCTCCGACGATTTTCTTAGCCTGCAAACTAAGGGAGAAAAGCTCAATCGTTGAGCTTGTGCTCAGATTGTCTGAGCACAACAATCACTTGAATCGAGTGGGAGTTGATCCTCCAGATGAGATAGTGATGTTTCCCCAAAGTCATTGCCACCAAGCTGCTAGAGCTTCGTGATTAACTATAACATATCAGGGATAGATATGATGATCCTTGAAATATTCATGATGTTTGACACCGCGAAAGTAGAAATCAAGAAGGAGCAACAATTGTTGATGGTTAGTGAAACCACTAGTTTCAAGAAGGGCAAGGGAACAAAGGGATACTTCATGAAACGGCAATTCAGCTGCTGCTCTAGTGAAGAAACCCAAGGTTGAACCCAAACCCGAGACTAAGTGCTTCTGTAATAAGGGGAACAACCACTGGAGCAGCATTACCCTAGATACTTGGTAGATGAGAAGGCTGGCAAGGTCGATAGAAGTATATTGGATATACATTATGTTAATGTGTACTTTACTAGTACTCCTAGTAGCACCAGGGTATTGGATACCGGTTCGGTTGCTAAGTGTTAGTAACTCGAAATAAAAGCTACGGAATAAACGGAGACTAGCTAAAGGTGAGCTGACGATATATGTTGGAAGTGTTTCCAAGGTTGATATGATCAAGCATCGCACGCTCCCTCTACCACCGAGATTGGTGTTTGCGTTGAGCATAGACATGATTGGATTATGTCTATCGCAATACGGTTATTCATTTAAGGAGAATAATGGTTACTTTATTTTTGAATAATACCTTCAATGGTCTTGCACCTAAAGGAATGGTTTATTGAATCTCGGTCGTAGTGATACACATTTTCATGCCAAAAGATATAAGATAGTAATGATAGTACCACTTACTTGTGGCACTGCCATGTAAGTCATAATGGTATAAAACGCATGAAGAAGCTCCATGTTGATGGATCTTTGGACTCACTCGTTTTTGAAAAGTTTGAGACATGCGAACCATGTCTATTGGTGTATATGCATGAAGAAACTCCATGCAAATGGATCGTTCGGACTCACTTGATTTTGAATCACTTGAGATATGCAAATCATACCACATGGGCAAGATGACTGAAAAGCCTCATTTTCAGTAAGATGGAACAAGATAGCAACTTGTTGGAAGTAACACATTTTGATGTGTGCAGTCGAATGAGTGCTGAGGCATGCAGTGAATATCATTATGTTCTTACTTCACAGATGATTCGAGTAAATGTTGAGTATATTTACTTAATGAAACACAAGTCTGAATTATTGAATGGTTCAAGTAATTTCAGAGTGAAGTAGCAGATCATTGTGACAAGAGGATAAAATGTCTATGATATGATCATAGAGATGAGTATCTGAGTTACGAGTTTTGGCACACAATTAAGACATTGTGGAAATTGTTTCTCAATTAATACCGCCTGGAACACCATAGTGTGATGGTGTGTCCGAACATCATAACTGCACCCTATTGGATATGATGCATACCATGATGTCTCTTATCAAATTACCACTATCGTTCATGGGTTAGGCATTAGAGACAACCACATTCACTTTAAATAGGGCACCACGTAATTCCGTTGAGATGACACCGTATGAATTATGGTTTAGAGAAACCTAAGTTGTCGTTTCTTAAAAGTTTGGGGCTACGACGCTTATGTGAAAAAGTTTCAGGCTGATAAGCTAGAACCCAAAGCGGATAAATGCATCTTCATAGGACACCCAAAACAGTTGGGTATACCTCCTGTCTCAGATCCAAAAGCAATAAAGGATTGTTTCTTGAATCGGGTCCTTTCTCGAGGAAAGGTTTCTCTCGAAAGAATTGAGTGGGAGGATGGTGGAGACTTGATGAGGTTATTGAACCATCACTTCAACCAGTGT
This sequence comes from Triticum dicoccoides, assembly GCF_002162155.2. Classification (NCBI taxonomy): domain Eukaryota; kingdom Viridiplantae; phylum Streptophyta; class Magnoliopsida; order Poales; family Poaceae; genus Triticum; species Triticum dicoccoides. The sequence goes on from NC_041393.1 coordinate 693,460,731, forward strand.
GTAGCAGGGCACAGGAAGTTGTTCCCGTGGCACCTACACCAATTGAAGTGGAAGCTTATGATAGTGATCATGAAACTTCAGATCAAGTCACTCCCAAACCTCATAGGATGACAAGGATGCGTACTACTTGAGAGTGGTACGTAATCCTGTCTTGGAAGTCATGTTGCTAGACAACAATGAGCCTACGAGCTATGGAGAAGCGATGGTGGGCCCGGATCCCGATAAATGGCTTGAGGCCATAAAATCCGAGAGAGGATCCATGTATGAAAACAAAGTGAAGACTTTGGCAGAACGGCTCGATGGTCGTAAGGCAAATGAGTACGGATGGATTTTAAAAGGAAGACAGACAATGATGGTAAGAATTACCATTAAGAAAGCTCGACTTGTCGTTAAGATGTTTTCCGAGAAGTTCAAGGAGTTGACTACGATGAGATTTTCTCACTCGTAGCGATGCTAAGAGTCTGTTGGAATTATATTAGCGATTACTGCATGTCAGGACCCCGACTCGATGTCACATCGATCTAGCCGGTAACACCTCATATCACTTTGCGGCCTCACGCACGGTATCCCCACGGGTGTCGCCTTACCTTTGCCCGGGACCGTTTGCGCCTTTTGGCTCACGTATATGATAGTGTCGCTAGCATCCATATGATAAGGAGCCCGGGCTGACATGACTAGTCGTAAACCCAAAGTGGCACAGACTTACAGGGACAGGCATTCATGACCCAGCTTCGAACGTGTCGGTCATCAGCAAGTGGGTCCGGGCTGTAGCACTGGGCTAGCAGGACTCTGGTAAACCGGGCTGTAGCGGGCTAACAGGACTCCGGTACTCAAAGCGTGACATTTCCCCGAAGGGACAGACACAGGAACGAAGGACACATGCCGGCCAGCCTAAGTGTTCCGGAGCAGTAGCAAGCTACCATGGCTCAGTGAAAACACTAGGAGACATTTCCCGGTAAGAGAGGCTACTAAGGATAAACAACTAGATAGTCAGATCCCACACATACCAAGCATTTCAACAACATACACACAATATGCTCGATATGTGCAGATACAACATGGCATCACAACATGACTCTACAACTCAAGTAATTTAATCAATAGGCTCCGAGGAGCGAGATATTACAAACATGGGTCTCATGACCCAACAATCAGAGCATACAAGTCAAAGCACAAGCGGAAGCTATTATGTCTGAGTACAGACATCTATAAATGAAAAAAGGCTGAGAAGCCTGACTATCTATCAGATCCTGCCGAGGGCACAAGATCGTAGCTGAGGTATCAAGCTAAACGTCGAAGTCCAAGCGAAACTACTAGTGAGACTGAAGTCTCTCTGCAAAAACATAAAATAGGCAAACGTGAGTACAAATGTACCCAGCAAGACTTACATCAGAACTAACTACATATGCATCGTTATCAACAAAAGGGGTGGTGGGGTTTAACTGCAGCAAGCCAGCTTTGACTCGGTGGCTATCCTAACTACGACTGCAAGCGACTCTTTTGAGGTGGCGCACACGAGTCCACATATTCACCATATCAATACACCACTATGGATCCGCTCCCGTCTCCCTACGAGAACGCCATCCATAGCACTCACGCTTATCTTGCGTATTTTAGAGTATCCACTTTCACTTGTCTATGAACTATGCAAGGGGTCCAAGTTTCCATATCCGAGGAATCCGGCTATTCGAATAGATGATGTTAACCCTGCAGGGGTGTACTTCTTCACACACGCTCTCGCCACTTACCGCCCTGTACACGTCATGTACCTCGGCAACCTTCAAGCGGAAGCCGGGCGAGGGAGTCGGCCACGACCTGACTAACCGAACAAGTCTCTAGTCCAGGTTTATCGCCTATTCAGGTTCCATCCGCAAGGAGATCCGGCCGGGGTGTCGCTTACGGCCCCAAACGATGTGTGCAGGGTTCCCAAGCCCACCATCCGGGTGCCACTTGGTACACCGGGCCACTGTGCCTAGTCTGTCCCAAGCCCACCTGTACCGGGTGCCACTTGGTAGACTACTAACACTGCCTACAAACACCAGAAACTAGTTGCAACTCCTGGACAGAGATCAAGTTGATTAATAAGTCGAGAGGGCTTGGAGCGCCCGGAGCCCAATGTGTGGTAGTAACTGATCATGGATCACAAACACAGAACTCAGTTCCTGAGGACGGCTGCAATGAGACAACCCACCATGTACTCCTACATGGCCTCTCACCGCTACCTTTACCAAATCGTGTTCACACATTTAGTTCACCCATAGTAGGACATGTTCACACGCCTCTGATTCATCCCCGATGAATCAGACCTGACTCAACTCTAAGCAGTAGCAGGCATGACAAACAAGCATGAATGAGTAGGCACAACAGGGCTCAAACAACTCCTACTCATGCTAGTGGGTTTCATCTATTTACTGTGGCAATGACAGGTCATGCAGAGGATAAAGGGGTTCAGCTACCGCAGCAAGTATCAAATATGTCGTTGTTGTCCTAATGCAGTAAAAGAGAGCAGGAGCGAGAGAGTGGGATTTTATCGGAATGAACAAGGGGGTTTTGCTTGCCTGGCACTTCTGAAGATAACATTGAGTCTTCATCAGTGTCAACGATCACATCATCGGTATCACGTCTATCGAGAGGGGACAAATACCGGCAACACAGAAGGAAACACAATCAATGCAATGCACAATATGATGCATGATCATGACATGGCAAAATGAATGTGTTTTGAGCTAATGCACCTAAACCCAGATTAAATGAAGTTGGTTTGAATACAAGATTCAAAATCAAACTCCATATGTGATTATTCAAATGCCATTTAATTGATTTGTGCTAAACAGCACCTATAAGTTGTTCTAACATGCATGAAAATGGTACAGATGGATTCCTTGAATTTTTCTGATAATTTTTCATATATAATTTATTTAATTTGGAGTTACGGTTGAATTTCTATGATTTTTAGAAGTTTTTACAATTTTCTGGAATTTCCTGAATATTTAGAATTAAAATAATTCCAGAAAATGAATTATGGCGTCAGCATGACCTCATGCTGACCTCAGCAGGTCAACGGGCGGTCCAGGTCAAACCTGACGTGTGGGGTCCACACGTCAGTGACTCAGGGGCTAATCCCGCGTTGACCCGGGCTTTGACCCGCTACGGGGCCCACTGTCAGTGTCACGGGGTTAGTTTAACAGGGTCATTAGTGCTAATTAGGCGTGCCACGTCGGCAGTCGCCGGAGTTCGGCCGGCGACGACCAAAACTGCGGCGGGAGCTCGCCGGAGTGGCGCTGCGAGCGGTTTTGGGCCAAGCCAAGGGCACCAGAGGGTAGCCCGTGCCCGTGCGCATCTAGGGGGGCCAACGGGAGGTGCGGGGGTGGCCGGGGTTCGCCGGAATGGAGCCCGAGGCGGCGGCCGGAGCTCGGGTGGGTGTGGGGTTAGCGCTGCGGCTTGCAAACAAGCTAGCTGCCACGCTAGCGTTGCTCCACGGGTCGTTGCGAGTGCAACGGACGCACGCGCGGGGCCATTTGGTCACCGGGGCTTCGCCGGCGACGAGTCCGTGCGGCGGAGCGTCTCGGCTCCGGTAGAGGGGGCGGCTAGAGCTCGAAATCGGGCTTGGGGTTAGGGGGAAACGAAGCAGGGACTCACGGGGATCGTGCAGGGAGGGTCAGCGAGCTCGGGGAAGCGACGATGGTGGCGAATTGACGGTGAAGATCCTCGGCGGCCGGCGATGGAAACGGCGATGCCGGCGGCGTTGTGGCGCGTCCGTAGGGCCGTGGGTCGGTGGGGAGGAAGGAGGGGTCGAGGGGGAGCTCCTGGGCGCATCGGCGAGGCTAGGGGTGGCCGGTGGCCACGTGGAAGCTCGTCGGCGGCGGCGGGTGTGTTCGGTGGCTGCGCGCGAGAGAGCCAGAGGAGGAGAGGAGCTCGGGGAGAGTGAGAGGCCTGGGGGGGTGCGTGGCATCGCGGACGGGGTCCAGGGCGACGAGAGGAAGCAGGAGGTGGCCAGGGGGAAGCAGGAGGTGGCCGAGGCAGCGTCGGCGCGCGCCACGCCTCGCCTCTGTTCGTCCTCCTGGCAGAGGAGGAAGAGGACAAGGGGGAGGAGGTGGGCTGGGCCGGCTGGGCCACTGGAGTTGGGCCAGGTGGGCTGCGAGGTAAGCTGAGGTAAAACTCTCTCTCTGCTTTTATTTACTGTTTTCTATTTTTGTTCTGTTTGTTTTGATTTAGTTTAACAACTAAATCATTTAAATAAATTCTGTAGATTTTTATGTGGCTTGCTAAAATATATACAAAGCCACTCACAAACTTCCAGAATTATTGGAGTCATATTTAATATATATTAAATATAAATCCAAAGCAAGTAGTTATTGGATTAATTCAAATGGCCAAAATAATTATCTCTGTGACTCCAAAAATATTGGTTTAAATTTTACCTCTTACCAATATTTTTATGGAATAACAGGAACATTTTCTTGGACACATTTGAGAAGATTTAATTGTTGGTTACTTTTAGAGGTTTCCTGAGGCTTTTGAAAATTCCTCAATTCAAATTTCATTTGAATTTAAACATGATGCAGCAACCAAGCTAGTCCAAGGCCAGGGTAAAGCTAGGGATGTGACAACTCACCCCCACTAAACAAGAATCTCGTCTCGAGATTCCAGCGTAGGGTAAGGTGAAAGGTAAACGCAACTAGTATAATCTTCACGATCCAGGGTGCACTTCAGTTGAACGTTGATTCATTCACCATTATTGCCTTGAAGTCTTGCTCTGAGAAATCCTGCCAACATGACATGGAGAGAAGAAAGAGACTCTAGAAGGGTCGGTCTTCTCGAAGGTAGAACAACTCAGGATTAACTCACGGAATGAGACTTAGAACCATCTCTCGGGTTGAGACACGAGATACACATCAAAAGGGGTGGAAAGAAACAGATGACGAGGGTTCACTAGATAGACAACAATTCCACACCTACGAAGGTGGTAAACGGTTGTCAACGTAGCGAGGAGTTGAGTTAACATGATACCACGATGAAACATCCTGGAGGAGGGTGATTCGTAGATTATTATCTTAAGTGGCAAAAAGAATTACCTTTGATATAGAGATCGTTGAGACTCTCTATATCAGCCGAAGGCAATTCACAGCAATCGATTGGAGGGGTCGGTAGAATGGCACACTCGGACTTGGATGATGTGGATTACCTTGTTGAAGACAACGTAATGGATGAATTTGCTTATCACCGGAAATGGAGGAGACCCATGGTAGAATGACACATTGGCGGTGCAAGCTGGGAACAAAATGCAAATGCTGGGAATGATTCTGGTAACTGGGGAAGAACCCAACAATAGAGAGTGAATTCATTGTTTGAATAGGTCATAGCATTGCCGAGGAAACTGAGAGCAAACCCAATTAGTGCCGATGATAACACGTAGCGCTTGTGCGTGCTCTCAAGAACTTGAGCATTTCCATAATCATCAAGGTTTTACCAACATCCGTGTCAAGGATCCTGGCAACACAACATACTACCATGATGAATAGCGATGGACGATGCAGATGCAAAGGAGGATAATACTTTCTCAGATTTCACCTTAGCGAGCCAAGGAACAAAATCTGGACGATCGACCGAGAGACATTTAGCACTCCGCTTCTAATGTTCTCCTTGATATGCTAGCGTATCCCATTCATAGATATGGTTTGATAACTAGAACATCAAGTAAAAGGTCGGACTTCGGGAACACAAAAATCCATAGGGGCAACTAGGGAGTAAACCCTACGAAATCCCTATGAGGAGGTGGCCAACTTCATCAATCAAGATATTATAATAACAGGTCTACCGGCTGGGTGTGTTGGCCACGACATCCACTTTACCGGTTATCGCGCGACCAATATTATAATTCTTGGGAAATATTCCAACCATCATATCTGCCTGAGATTCAGATCTGGTTGGTGTTAGGATATTCCAGACTCATCGAGTCTAGGAAGAAAAACGGAAAGTTTGCGACACAAATCGACGAGATGACGTTGCGGGATTCTCGGGAGATGAACTACGATAGCAAGCTCCAAAACATGAGCTGGTTCTGCTACAAACATGTGAACACGTTGTCCCAGACAAGCATGCCCACATGGTAGTCTTACAATAAAACACTACCGAGTTCTGGTTGGGAACCATCAGCGAGGGTATCGAAATCCCTACATAAGTCCGGATTAGCTCTTATGAAGGAACTCCTTCTCCTTGAACAAATCAATCAGTGGCTTGGTGTGCTCGAGACACCTATGGAATGGAGGTTGCAAGTCTCCGAACCACAGAATACTTTGCACGTATGCATGACTGATTTGGGATGATTCCAGAGGAAGCAAAACTAACTTTCTCAAATTCACGGCGGCAACTTTCACCAAATGCACGTGTATAAGAGGAAGTCACTCCTTACAACCGACATGCTTCATGAGCTAGCATGAAGAAATGCTTTCAAAAGTTTCCAACACTAGCTTAATGTTCAACAAAATCATGGAGGAGACAATGATGTTGTCGATGGGCTCAACAGCAATTCATCTGGGTTTCCTTATCACTGGACTTCCACCATCATGCGAACACGGTGATAGCATTGGTCAGACCCAAAAGATATAATGGTGTATGCTCGAGGGATCAACCACGAGTAAGACAACATTACGAGCATCGTTGGTACTGATTTGACTTGACGATGGCCCACACTCAAATCAAAGGATTGATAAGACAATAGGTCCAACAACTGATCACAGGGACCAATCGATGAAGATATCATCTTTCTTCAACACACACTACACAAGAATATCCCTTTGGAACGAACTAAGTCAGACAAGCTTTTATCTTCCAACTCTCCAAGTTGTTGTCTAGCTTAACCAACTAGCTCAGGGATATCTAACACCGATTCTTGGAGAGAAGGTGGTTCATAAGAAACCAATTTGATCACGAGCTCAACATAACGGTCAGGTGACGACCTGGTGATACTTCTGAGAAGACATTCAGAAAATCACGAACCACCGGTATGTTACTAAGCTCGAGAACAATCTCGCTTTTGAGGGCAAGACGATATGATCAAATGAGTAAGGATTGGCACTATCCTAACTCACTGATCGGAGAGTGCACCAGAAATAAGGACTAGGTAGCACAATCAACCTTAGGGTGACGATTCAATAATCAACACGCTAAGAATGAGGTTATCGTCCATTTAACTACCAAGCAATGGAGTTGCTAGCAGTATTGATTTCACACGCCATGATTCATTTGTCGGCATTCCGGTTACAATAACACGGAAACCAAGAAATTATCAATGATGATCAGAAGTATTACTGCGTCAAGAATTCATAAGATGGTGTGCAATTCCCATGATATTTCTGATATAAAGATGGTAATACTTCAAGGTAAAACAGACCAGAAGCTGGATTGGCATTTTGATCTGCGGAATACAATTGCTTTGACCCAATCCTAGATATGGATGAGATTCTGGAGTTTGTTTCTCCTATTCATTCTGAAATAGAATGGCTTGGCGGACCACAAGGGTAATAGGCATCGACGAACGAATGCACGCATACTCTTGACTATCAATTGATAGGCGAGGGTCGGAAACAACTAAGATGGGACAACTCAAAGAAACATATAATTTTCTGAGTTGTGGATGCATAGATTAGTATGTCGAGCGAGACCAACATTTCTTCCAGATAACCCATGCAGAGAGGTAGGACTGGCAGAGCCACAATATATAATGGAGAACTCATCAAGAATAATCCTGTTGTGATATTTCAGTTCAACGAGGAACTTCTGCCATAAGTAGTTCATGGTATTTGGAAGAAGAAGATACCACGGACTTCAAGGACTATCGCAAAGGTTACTAATATCCTAAAGGAACTAGCAAACCCTATCAACATGAAGTAAGTAGAGTGAATCTCGGGTTCAAAACCCAGAAATAGAATGCCTACTAACTAATAACATCACGGGATGCTTTCGAGAATGATGGCCAGAATCATCACACTGGGACACCAATCATGGCTAAATTACTAGGTGATCCCCTACGACACCTAGGTTCATAATAATATCTCCAACATATATGTCAAGGTAACAGAGTACCTCAACTTACTGATTAGTGTGGTTAATCTGGCCCAAAGGAACATTGAAACGGGAGGAAGGAATTTGCAAGTGCATCAGACTGTTTAGAGACCTGAGATGACTCGGACAGCGTAACGGCTGTAAATGCTCAAAAAAGATTTGAGACATTCACAAAAATGGTGGCATAACCACTCAGAAGCACAATACCAAGGTTTGGAGATCAACAATTAACATACAGAGGTAGAAACTGAACTGAGGCTTAATCCAACAATCTATAAGTCTACGGATTAGTAACACGTGATCCTGATAGAAAGAAGAGAAAGCCTAGTTCTTAATCCCCGTAGAAGAGAAGATGATGACTCAGATCAGAAGGCCATGAGGTATAAGGAGTAAAAGAGCCTTACGTTTCATCCCACAATCAATTCCCCTACATATAACTAAAGAATTTCTAGACTCAACTTCGACCAGTTTGGCTTGGTAATCCTACAGGCAGTCAAGCTCTGATACCAACGCTGTCAGGACCCCGACTCGATGTCACATCGATCTAGCCGGTAACACCTCATATCACTTTGCGGCCTCACGCACGGTATCCCCACGGGTGTCGCCTTACCTTTGCCCGGGACCGTTTGCGCCTTTTGGCTCACGTATATGATAGTGTCGCTAGCATCCATATGATAAGGAGCCCGGGCTGACATGACTAGTCGTAAACCCAAAGTGGCACAGACTTACAGGGACAGGCATTCATGACCCAGCTTCGAACGTGTCGGTCATCAGCAAGTGGGTCCGGGCTGTAGCACTAGGCTAGCAGGACTCCGGTAAACCGGGCTGTAGCGGGCTAACAGGACTCCGGTACTCAAAGCGTGACATTTCCCCGAAGGGACAGACACAGGAACGAAGAAGGACACATGCCGGCCAGCCTAAGTGTTCCGGAGCAGTAGCAAGCTACCATGGCTCAGTGAAAACACTAGGAGACATTTCCCGGTAAGAGAGGCTACTAAGGATAAACAACTAGATAGTCAGATCCCACACATACCAAGCATTTCAACAACATACACACAATATGCTCGATATGTGCAGATACAACATGGCATCACAACATGACTCTACAACTCAAGTAATTTAATCAATAGGCTCCGAGGAGCGAGATATTACAAACATGGGTCTCATGACCCAACAATCAGAGCATACAAGTCAAAGCACAAGCGGAAGCTATTATGTCTGAGTACAGACATCTATAAATGAAAAAAGGCTGAGAAGCCTGACTATCTATCAGATCCTGCCGAGGGCACAAGATCGTAGCTGAGGTATCAAGCTAAACGTCGAAGTCCAAGCGAAACTACTAGTGAGACTGAAGTCTCTCTCCAAAAACATAAAATAGGCAAACGTGAGTACAAATGTACCCAGCAAGACTTACATCAGAACTAACTACATATGCATCGTTATCAACAAAGGGGTGGTGGGGTTTAACTGCAGCAAGCCAGCTTTGACTCGGTGGCTATCCTAACTACGACTGCAAGCGACTCTTTTGAGGTGGCGCACACGAGTCCACATATTCACCATATCAATACACCACTATGGATCCGCTCCCGTCACCCTACGAGAACGCCATCCATAGCACTCACGCTTATCTTGCGTATTTTAGAGTATCCACTTTCACTTGTCTATGAACTATGCAAGGGGTCCAAGTTTCCATATCCGAGGAATCCGGCTATTCGAATAGATGATGTTAACCCTGCAGGGGTGTACTTCTTCACACACGCTGTCGCCACTTACCGCCCTGTACACGTCATGTACCTCGGCAACCTTCAAGCGGAAGCCGGGCGAGGGAGTCGGCCACGACCTGACTAACCGAACAAGTCTCTAGTCCAGGTTTATCGCCTATTCGGGTTCCATCCGCAAGGAGATCCGGCCGGGGTGTCGCTCACGGCCCCAAACGATGTGTGCAGGGTTCCCAAGCCCACCAACCGGGTGCCACTTGGTACACCGGGCCACTGTGCCTAGTCTGTCCCAAGCCCACCTGTACCGGGTGCCACTTGGTAGACTACTAACACTACCTACAAACACCAGAAACTAGTTGCAACTCCTGGACAGAGATCAAGTTGATTAATAAGTCGAGAGGGGCACTTAAGCATTCCAATGTGTGGTAGTAGCTGGTCATGGATCACAAACACGGAACTCAGTTCCTGAGGACGGCTGCAATGAGACAACCCACCATGTACTCCTACATGGCCTCTCACCGCTACCTTTACCAAATCGTGTTCACACACTTAGCTCACACACAGTAGGACATGTTCACACGCCTCTGATTCATCCCCGATGAATCAGACCTGACTCAACTCTAAGCAGTAGCAGGCATGACAAACAAGCATGAATGAGTAGGCACAACAGGGCTCAAACAACTCCTACTCATGCTAGTGGGTTTCATCTACTTACTGTGGCAATGACAGGTCATGCTAAGGATAAAGGGTTCAGCTACCGCAGCAAGTATCAAATATGTCGTTGTTGTCCTAATGCAGTAAAAGAGAGCAGGAGCGAGAGAGTGGGATTTTATCGGAATGAACAAGGGGGTTTTGCTTGCCTGGCACTTCTGAAGATAACATTGAGTCTTCATCAGTGTCAACGATCACGTCATCGGTATCACGTCTATCGAGAGGGGACAAATACCGGCAACACAGAAAGGAACAAAATCAATGCAATGCACAATATGATGCATGATCATGACATGGCAAAATGAATGTGTTTTGAGCTAATGCACCTAAACCCAGATTAAATGAAGTTGGTTTGAATACAAGATTCAAATTCAAACTCCATATGTGATTATTCAAATGCCATTTAATTGATTTGTGCTAAACAGCACCTATAAGTTGTTCTAACATGCATGAAAACGGTACAGATGGATTCCTTGAATTTTTCTGATAATTTTTCATATATAATTTATTTAATTTGGAGTTACGGTTGAATTTCTATGATTTTTAGAAGTTTTTACAATTTTCTGGAATTTCCTGAATATTTAGAATTAAAATAATTCCAGAAAATGAATTATGGCGTCAGCATGACCTCATGCTGACCTCAGCAGGTCAACGGGCGGTCCAGGTCAAACCTGACGTGTGGGGTCCACACGTCAGTGAGGGCTAATCCCGCGTTGACCCGGGCTTTGACCCGCTACGGGGCCCACTGTCAGTGTCACGGGGTTAGTTTAACAGGGTCATTAGTGCTAATTAGGCGTGCCACGTCGGCAGTCGCCGGAGTTCGGCCGGCGACGACCAAAACTGCGGCGGGAGCTCACCGGAGTGGCGCTGCGAGCGGTTTTGGGCCAAGCCAAGGGCACCAGAGGGTAGCCCGTGCCCGTGCGCATCTAGGGGGGCCAACGGGAGGTGCGGGGGTGGCCGGGGTTCGCCGGAATGGAGCCCGAGGCGGCGGCCGGAGCTCGGGTGGGTGCGGGGTTAGCGCTGCGGCTTGCAAACAAGCTAGCTGCCACGCTAGCGTTGCTCCACGGGTCGTTGCGAGTGCAACGGACGCACGCGCGGGGCCATTTGGTCACCGGGGCTTCGCCGGCGACGAGTCGGTGCGGCGGAGCGTCTCGGCTCCGGTAGAGGGGGCGGCTAGAGCTCGAAATCGGGCTTGGGGTTAGGGGGAAACGAAGCAGGGACTCACGGGGATCGTGCAGGGAGGGTCAGCGAGCTCGGGGAAGCGACGATGGTGGCGAATTGACGGTGAAGATCCTCGGCGGCCGGCGATGGAAACGGCGATGCCGGCGGTGTTGTGGCGCGTCCGTAGGGCCGTGGGTCGGTGGGGAGGAAGGAGGGGTCGAGGGGGAGCTCCTGGGCGCATCGGCGAGGCTAGGGGTGGCCGGTGGCCACGGGGAAGCTCGTCGGCGGCGGCGGGTGTGTTCGGTGGCTGCGCGCGAGAGAGCCAGAGGAGGAGAGGAGCTCGGGGAGAGTGAGAGGCCTGGGGGGGTGCGTGGCGTCGCGGACGGGGTCCAGGGCGACGAGAGGAAGCAGGAGGTGGCCAGGGGGAAGCAGGAGGTGGCCGAGGCAGCGTCGGCGCGCGCCACGCCTCGCCTCTGTTCGTCCTCCTGGCAGAGGAGGAAGAGGACAAGGGGGAGGAGGTGGGCTGGGCCGGCTGGGCCACTGGAGTTGGGCCAGGTGGGCTGCGAGATAAGCTGAGGTAAAACTCTCTCTCTGCTTTTATTTACTGTTTTCTATTTTTGTTCTGTTTGTTTTGATTTAGTTTAACAACTAAATCATTTAAATAAATTCTGTAGATTTTTATGTGGCTTGCTAAAATATATACAAAGCCACTCACAAACTTCCAGAATTATTGGAGTCATATTTAATATATATTAAATATAAATCCAAAGCAAGTAGTTATTGGATTAATTCAAATGGCCAAAATAATTATCTCTGTGACTCCAAAAATATTGGTTTAAATTTTACCTCTTACCAATATTTTTATGGAATAACAGGAACATTTTCTTGGACACATTTGAGAAGATTTAATTGTTGGTTATTTTTAGAGGTTTCCTGAGGCTTTTGAAAATTCCTCAATTCAAATTTCATTTGAATTTAAACATGATGCAGCAACCAAGCTAGTCCAAGGCCAGGGTAAAGCTAGGGATGTGACACTGCATTATTTATGAAATCTTGCAGATAGGATGTCAAAACATTGTTTCCTCGACGATTTTCTTGAGGAAAGGTTGTATGTGATACAACCGGAAGGTTTTGTCAATCCCGAAAGATGCTAATAAGTATGCAAAGCTCCAGCAATCCTTCTAAGGACTGCAGTGAGCATCTCGGAGTTGGAATGTATGCTTTGATGATGATCAAAAATTTTGGGTTTGTACAAAGTTTATGTGAAACTTGTATTTCCAAAGAAGTGAGTGGGAGCACTATAGAATTTCAGATGAGTATATGTTGTTGACATATTGTTGATCAGAAATGACGTAGAATTTCTGGAAAGCATATGGGGTTATTTTGAAAGTGTTTTTCAATGGAAAGCCTGCATTAAGCTACTTGAACATTGAGCATCAAGATCTATAAGGATAGATCAAAATGCTTAATAATACTTTCAAATGAGCACATACCTTGACATGATCTTGAAGGTGTTCAAGATGGACCAGTCAAAGAAGGAGTTCTTGCCTGAGTTGTAAGGTACGAAGTTAAGACTTAAAGCTCGACCACGGCAGAATAGAGAGAAAGGACGAAGGTCGTCCCCTATGCTTAAGACGTAGGCTCTTCAGTATGCTATGCTGTGTACCGCACCTGAAGTGTGCCTTGCCATGAGTCAGTCAAGGGGTACAAGAGTGATCCAAGAATGGCTCACAGGACAGCGGTGTCACATCCCTAGCTTCTGGCATTGCTCTAGGTTAGCTTCATGTGTGCATCATGTCTATATTTTTGAAACTTGAAATGAGGAATATTGGAAGCCTCAAAACCCTAAATAAAAGAGGGGCAAAAACCCTAGAAATCTCATTCATTACTCCAAAAGGCTCTTCTTAAATGTTTGATAAATTTTGGTAAGGGTTCTGGTCCCAACCAAAATATTGAACATTTTTAAGGATTTATTTTTGGGACTTTGAATTTAAATCATTAGCTATTTGAATTTGAATTATATTCATATAATTAGAATATAATTTAAATACCCCTGAAATATTTTATAAGCTTTTGGAAAAGTCCATCTAGCAATATAAAATATTCAGAGGAGTTTTTGGCATTGTTTGAATTATTTTAAAATTCAAAACAGTGGCAAAATAAATTAATAAAACAAAACAGAACAGAAAAATATAAAACAGAACTTACCTGGACTTACCTGGCCTCACCCGTGCAGCCCACCAGAGCCGGCCCAGCTCCTGTGCTGGTCCAGCACCGTGCGGCCCAGCCCACCGTGGTCGCCACCGTCTTCAACCTCCTGCCAATAGGCAGGAGGGCGTGTGCCCGACGCGCGCGCGCACGCTCCGGCCACCTCCTGCTTACCTGCTCGCCGCTGGAGGCACCCGAGGGAGCCACGCACTCCCCCTCGCCCCCTGCACCTCCCCTCTCTTCCCCTGGACCCCGTTCCCTCCTCTGCTTCCCTCCCGCGCACACCACCGAGCGGAGCTCGCCGTCGTCGTCGCCGTACCCATGGCCACCGGCCACCCCTAGCCTCGCCGATGCACCCAGGAGCTCCGCCTCGACCCCCTCTTCCTTCCCACCGATCCACAGCCCTCCGGAAGCCCTGCATCGCTGCCATCGCCGTCGTCTTCTACCTCGGACCCGCCGGCCATCTTCGTCAAATTCGCCAGCTCCGGACCGTCCCCGACCTCGCCGAGCGTCCCCTCGTCATCGCCGTGAGTCACTGACCCTCTCCCCTAACTCAGCATGCTCCCCTCCATGCCGTAGCGCCGTTCCCCACGAGCACCGAAGCCACCGTCCGCCATTGCTGCTGCACGCATAGCCTCCGTGCTCCCCTGGCCCCACTGAGCTGCTCTTAGTGCTCCCCATGACTAGCAGGTGCTGCCCAGCCTCTCAGCTCGCTCGCTCGCCAAGCGTAGCCCCGTGCCCGTGCTGGCCCGAACTCCGGTCGCCGCCGCGGGCCCCGTTCCGGTGAGCTCGGGCCACCTCAGCCCCTGCCGTTTGCACAGATGGATGCGGGCGACTCCCAGCTACGCGTAGAGCCCCTCCTCCGCCCGTTTGGTCGTCGGAGCACGAAACCCGAAGGCCTCCGCCACCTCGGCCTCGCCGGCGACTCACCGCCAGCGGGTTAGGCCCTGTTGACCAGGGGTTTGACCCCCCCCCCCTGGGTCGATGACAGGTGGGGCCAGCCCCCCTGTTAATTAGTTTAGTTTATTTTAACTAATTACCCCCCCTGCTGACACTGACATGCGGGCCCAGGCTCTAATTAAAATTAGGTTAGTTAGTTAGTCACTGACGTGTGGACCCCACACGTCAGGTTTGACCCGAGCCAGCCCAGTTGACCCTGCTGACGTCACTGTGACGTGGGGCTGACGCAATAAGTATTTTCTGGATTTAAAAATAATCAGGAAATTCCAAAAAATAGCTAAAACTTCAATAAATCATAGAAATTCAACCGTAACTCCAAATTAAATAGTTTATATATGAAAAATTATCAGAAAAATTCAAGGAATCCATCTGTACCATTTTCATGCATGTTAGAACAACTTATCACTACTGTTTAGGGCAAATGAAGTAAATGGCATTTGAATAATCACATATGGAGTTTAAATTTGAATCTTGTATTCAAACCAACCCCATTTAACTTGTTGCTAGTTGCATTAGCTCAAAACACCAGCATGTTGCCATGTCATAGCATGCATCATATTGTGCATTGCATTGATTGTGTTTCCTTCTGTTTGCCGGTGTTGTTCCCCCTCGATAGACGTTGTATCGATGATGTGATCGTTGACACTGATGGAGACTCAATGTTATCTTCAGAAGTGCCAGGCAAGCAAAACCCCCTTGTTCATTCCGATAAAATCCCACTCTCTCGCTCCTGCTCTCTTTTACTGCATTAGGACAACAACGACATATTTGTTACTTGCTGCGGTAGCTGAACCCCTTTATCCTTTGCATGACCTGTCATTGCCACAGTAAATAGATGAAACCCACTAGCATGAGTAGGAGTTGTTTGAGCCCTGATGTGCCTACTCATTCATGCTTGTTTGTCATGCCTGCTACTGCTTAGAGTTGAGTCAGGTCTGATTCATCGGGGATGAATCAGAGGCGTGTGAACATGTCCTACTGTGTGTGAGCTAAGTGTGTGAACACGATTTGGTAAAGGTAGCGGTGAGAGGCCATGTAGGAGTACATGGTGGGTTGTCTCATTGCAGCCGTCCTCAGGAACTGAGTTCTGTGTTTGTGATCCATGACCAGCTACTACCACACATTGGAATGCTTAAGTGCCCCTCTCGACTTATTAATCAACTTGATCTCTGTCCAGGAGTTGCAACTAGTTTCTGGTGTTTGTAGGTAGTGTTAGTAGTCTACCAAGTGGCACCCGGTACAGGTGGGCTTGGGACAGACTAGACACAGTGGCACGGTGTACCAAGTGGCACCCGGATGGTGGGCTTGGGAACCCTGCTCACATCGTTTGGGGCCGTGAGCGACACCCCGGCCGGATCTCCTTGCGGATGGAACCCGAATAGGCGATAAACCTGGACTAGAGACTTGTTCGGTTAGTCAGGTCGTGGCCGACTCCCTCGCCCGGCTTCCGCTTGAAGGTTGCCGAGGTACATGACGTGTACAGGGCGGTAAGTGGCGGGAGCGTGTGTGAAGAAGTACACCCCTGCAGGGTTATCATCATCTATTCGAATAGCCGGATTCCTCGGATATGGAAACTTGGACCCCTTGTACAGTTCATAGACAAGTGAAAGTGGATACTCTAAAACACGCAAGATAAGCGTGAGTGCTATGGATGGCGTTCTCGTAGGGAGACGGGAGCGGATCCATAGTGGTGTATTGATATGGTGAATATGTGGACTCGTGTGCGCCACCTCAAAAGAGTTACTTGCAGTCGTAGTTCAGGATAGCCACCGAGTCAAAGCTGGCTTGCTGCAGTTAAACTCCACCACCCCCTTGTTGATAATGATGCATATGTAGATAGATCTGATGTAAGTCTTGCTGGGTACATTTGTACTCACGTTTGCCTATTTTATGTTTTTGCAGAGAGACTTCAGTCTCACTAGTAGTTCCGCTTGGACTTCGACGTTTAGCTTGTTACCTCAGCTACGATCTTGTGCCCTCGGCAGGATCTGATAGATAGTCAGGCTTCTCAGCCTTTTTCATTTATAGATGTCTGTACTCAGACATGATAGCTTCCACTTGTGTTTTGACTTGTATGCTCTGATTGTTGGGTCATGAGACCCATGTTTGTAATGTCTCGCTCCTCGGAGCCTATTGAATAAACTACTTGAGTCGTAGAGTCATTTTGTGATGCCATGTTGTATTGCACATATCGAGCATATTGTGTGTATGTTATTGAAATGCTTGGTATGTGTGGGATCTGACCATCTAGTTGTTTATCTTTAGTAGCCTCTCTTACCGGGAAATGTCTCCTAGTGTTTCCATTGAGCCTTGGTAGCTTGCTACTGCTCCAGAACACTTAGGCTGGCCGGCATGTGTCCTTCTTCGTTCCTGTGTCTGTCCCTTCGGGGAAATGTCACGCGATGAATACCGGAGTCCTGTTAGCCCGCTACAGCCCGGTTCACCGGAGTCCTGCTAGCCCAGTGCTACAGCCTGGATTCACTCGCTGAAGACCGACACGTTCGATGCTGGGTCATGGATGCCTGTCCCTGTAAGTTTGTGCCACTTTGGGTTTACGACTAGCCATGTCAGCCCGGGCTCCTTATCATATGGATGCTAGCGACACTGTCATATACGTGTGCCAAAAGGCGCAAACGGTCCCGGGTAAAGGTAAGGCGACACCCGTGGGAATACCGTGCGTGAGGCCGCAAAGTGATATGAAGGGTTACATGCTAGATCTATGTGGCATTGAGTCGGGGTCCTGACAGCGTTGGTATCAGAGCTTGACTGCCTGTAGGATTACCAAGCCAAACTGGTCGAAGTTGAGTCTAGAAATTCTTTAGTTATATAAGGGAATTGATTGTGGGATGGAACGTAAGGCTCTTTTTACTCCTTATACCTCATGGCCTTCTGATCTGAGTCATCATCTTCTCTTCTACGGGGATTAAGAACTAGGCTATCTCTTCTTTCTATTAGGATCACGTGTTACTAAGCAGTGGACTTATAAGATTGTTGGATTTAAGTCTCAGTTCAGTTCCTACTACTTCCATATGTTAATTGTTGATCTCGAAACCTTGATATTGTGCTTCTGAGTGGTTATGCCACCATTTTTGTGAATGTCTGAAATCTTTCTGAGCATTTACAGCCGTTATGCTGTCCGAGTCATCCCAGGTTTCTAAGTAGTCTGATGCAATTGCAAATCCTTTCTTCCCGTTTCAATGTACCCATGGGCCAGATTAACCACACTAATCAGTGAGTTGAGGTACTCCGTTGCCTTGACATATATGTTGGAGATATTATTATGACCCTAGGTGTCTTAGGGGATCATCTAGTAATTTAGCCATGATTTGTGTTCCCAGTGTGATGATTCTGGCCATCATTCTCGAAAGCATCCCGTGATGCTACTTAGTAGTAGGTATTCTATTCCTGGGTTCTTAAACCCGATATTCACCCTACTTACGTCATGTTGATAGTGTTGCTAGTTCCTTTAGTATATCAGTAACCTTTGCGATAGTCCTCGAGGTCCGTGGTATATCGTTCTTCCAAATACCATGAACTACTTATGGTAGAAGTTCCTCGTTGAACTGAAATATCACAACAGGATTATTCTTGAGGAGTTCTCCATTCATAAATCGTGACTCTGCCAGTTCTACCTTTCTGCATGGATTATCCGGAAGAATTATGTTGAACTTGGTTCGACATACTAATTTATGCATCCACAACTCAGAAAGTTATATGTTCCTTTGAGTTGACCCTCTTTAGTTGTTTTCTGACCCTTGTCTATCAATTGATAGTCAAGAATATGCATGCATTCGTTATCGATGCCTATTACTCTTGTGGTCCGTCAAGCCATTCTGTCCTGAATGACTTGGAGAAACAAACTCCAGTACCTCATCCATATCTAGGATTGGGTCAAAGCAGTTGTATTCCGCAGATCAAATGCCAATCCAGCTTTTGGTTCTGTTCTACCCTGAAGTATTACCTTCTTTATGACAGGAATTTCATGAGAATTGCACCACCTTTTGTGAATTCTTGACATAGTGATACTTCTCGCCATCCTTTTTCATTCCTCGGTTCCGTGTTGTTGCAGCCGGAGTGCCGACAAGTGAATCATGATGTGTGAACTCAATACTCCTAGCAACCCCATTGCTTGGTAGTTAATGGACAATAATCTTATTCTTAGTATGTTGGTTATTGAATCACCATTCTAAGATTGATCGTGCTACCTAGTCCTTATTTCCTGGTGCACTCTTTGATTGATGAGTTAGGATTTTGTCAAGTCCTTGCTCATTTGATCATATCATCTTGCCCTGAAAAGCAAGATTGTTCTCGAGCTTAGTAACATATCGGTGGTTCGTGATTTCCGAAGATCTTCTCGGAAGTATTACCAGGTTGTCACCTGACCGCTATGTTGAGCTCGTGATCAAGTTGGTTTCTTGTGAACCACCTTCTCTCCAAGAATCGGTGTTAGATATCCCTGAGCTAGTTGGTTAAGCTAAATGACAACTTGGAGGGTTGGAAGATAAAAGCTTGCCTGACTTAGTTCGTTCCAAAGGGATATTCTTGTGTAGTGTGTGTTGAAGAAAGATGATATCTTCATCGATTGGTCCCTGTGATCAGTTGCTGGACCTATCGTCTTATCAATCCTTTGATTTGAGTGTGGGCTATCGTCAAATCAAGTCAGAACCAACGATGTTCGTAATGTTGTCTTCCTCGTGGTTGATCCCTCGAGCATACACCATTATATTTTTTGGGTCTGACCAATGCTATCACCGTGTTCACACGATGGTGGAAGTCCAGTGATATGGAAATTCCGATGAGTTGTTGTTGAGTCCATTGACAACATCCTTATCTCCTCCATGATGTTGTTGAACATTAAGTTAGTGTTGGAAACTTTTGAAAGCATTTTCTTCATGCTAGCTCATGAAGTACTTCTTTGATGAAAGGAGTGACTTCCTTTGATTCACGTGCATTTTGATGTAAGCTGCCGTCGTGAATTCGAGAAAGTTTGTTTTTGTTCCTTTTGAATCATCCCAAGTCGGTCATGCACGTGCGAAGAATTCTGTGGTCTGTTAGACTGATCATCTTCATTCCATATGTATATCCTAGCACACCAAGCCACTGACTGATTTGTTCAAGGAGAAAGAGTATCTTCATAAGAGCTAATCCGGACTTATGAAAGAACTTCGATATCCTCGCTGATGGTTCCCAACCAGAACTCGGTAGTGTTTTATTGTAAGACTACCATGTGATCATGTTTTGTCTGGGACAGCGTGTTCACACGTGTGTAGCAGAACCAGCTCATGTTTTGGAGCTTGCTATCCTAGTTCATTTCCCGAGAATCTCGCAACGTCATCTCGTCGAATTGTGTTGCAAACTTTCGTTTTCTTCCTAGACTCAATGAGTCTGGAATATTCTGACACCAACCAGTTCTGAATCTCAGGCAGATATGATGGTTGGAGCATTTCCCAAGAACTATGATATTGGTCCCTCGATAACTGGTGAAGTGGATGTCGTGGCCAGCACCACCCAGCCGAAAGACCTGTTATTGTAGTATCTTGATTGAGGAAGTTGGCCACCTCCCCATAAGGATTTCGTAGGATTTACCTCCGTAACTGTTTCTTATGGATTCTATTGCTCCCGAAGTCCGACCTTTACTTGATGTTCTAGATAGCAAACCATATCTATGAATGGGTTACCCTAGCACATCAAGGAGAACATTAGAAGCGGAGTGCTAAATGTCTCTCGGTCGATCATCCAGATTTTTATTTCCTTGGCCTCGCTAAGATGAAATCTGAGAAAGTGTTATCCTCCTTTGCATCTGCATCGTCCATCGCTATTCATCATGGTAGTATGTCGTGTTGTCAGCATCCTTGACACGGATGTTGGTAAACCTTGATGAATATGGAAATGCTCAAGTTCTTGAGAGCACGCACAAGCGCTACGTGTTATCATCAGCACTAACTGGGATTCCTCTCAGTTTCCTCGGCAATGCTATGACCCTTTCAAACAGTGAATCCACTCTCTTTTGTTGGGTTCTTCCCCAGTTACCAGAATCATTCCCAACATTTGCATTTTGTTCCCAGCTTGCACCGCCAATGTGCCCTTCTACCATGGGTCTCTTCCATTTCCGGTGATAAGCAAAATCATCCATTGCGTTGTCTTCAACAAGGTAATCCACATCATCCAAGTCCGAGTATGCCATTCTACCGGCCCCCTCCAAACGATCGCTCGAGAATTGCCTTAGGCTGGTTTAAAGAGTTTCAATGATCTCTGAATCAAAAGTAATTCTTTTTGCCACTTAAGGGGATATCTCTACGAGTCACCTTCCCTAAGATGCCTCGTTGTGGTATCATGGCAATCCAACTCCTCGCTACCTTGACAATCGTTTACCACCTTCTTAGGTGTGGAATCGTTGTCTACCTAGTGAGCCTTCGTCATCCGTTTCTTCCACCCCTCTTGATGTGTATCTCGTGTCTCAACCCGAGAGATGGTCCTATGTCTCATTCCGTGAGTTGTTCGGTCTTCGAGAAGATCGACCCTTCTAGAGTCTCCTTCTTCCCTCCATGTCATGTTGACAGGATTTTCAAGGCAAGACTTCAAGACAATGATGGTGAATGAATCAACGTTCAACTGAAGTGCTCCCTGGATCGTGAAGATTGTACTAGTTTGCGTTTCCCCTTCATCCTACCCTACGCTTGAATCTCGAGACGAGATTCTTGTTTAGTGGGGGTGAGTTGTCACATCCCTAGCTTCTGGCATTGCTCTAGGTTAGCTTCATGTGTGCATCATGTCTATATTTTTGAAACTTGAAATGAGGAATATTGGAAGCCTCAAAACCCTAAATAAAAGAGGGGCAAAAACCCTAGAAATCTCATTCATTACTCCAAAAGGCTCTTCTTAAATGTTTGATAAATTTTGGTAAGGGTTCTGGTCCCAACCAAAATATTGAACATTTTTAAGGATTTATTTTTGGGACTTTGAATTTAAATCATTAGCTATTTGAATTTGAATTATATTCATATAATTAGAATATAATTTAAATACCCCTGAAATATTTTATAAGCTTTTGGAAAAGTCCATCTAGCAATATAAAATATTCAGAGGAGTTTTTGGCATTGTTTGAATTATTTTAAAATTCAAAACAGTGGCAAAATAAATTAATAAAACAAAACAGAACAGAAAAATATAAAACAGAACTTACCTGGACTTACCTGGCCTCACCCGTGCAGCCCACCAGAGCCAGCCCAGCTCCTGTGCTGGTCCAGCACTGTGCGGCCCAGCCCACCGTGGTCGCCACCGTCTTCAACCTCCTGCCAGTAGGCAGGAGGGCGTGTGCCCGACGCGCGCGCGCACGCTCCGGCCACCTCCTGCTTACCTGCTCGCCGCTGGAGGCACCCGAGGGAGCCACGCACTCCCCCTCGCCCCCTGCACCTCCCCTCTCTTCCCCTGGACCCCGTTCCCTCCTCTGCTTCCCTCCCGCGCACACCACCGAGCGGAGCTCGCCGTCGTCGTCGCCGTACCCATGGCCACCGGCCACCCCTAGCCTCGCCGATGCACCCAGGAGCTCCGCCTCGACCCCCTCTTCCTTCCCACCGATCCACAGCCCTCCGGAAGCCCTGCATCGCTGCCATCGCCGTCGTCTTCTACCTCGGACCCGCCGGCCATCTTCGTCAAATTCGCCGGCTCCGGACCGTCCCCGACCTCGCCGAGCGTCCCCTCGTCATCGCCGTGAGTCACTGACCCTCTCCCCTAACTCAGCATGCTCCCCTCCATGCCGTAGCGCCGTTCCCCACGAGCACCGAAGCCACCGTCCGCCATTGCTGCTGCACGCATAGCCTCCGTGCTCCCCTGGCCCCACTGAGCTGCTCTTAGTGCTCCCCATGACTAGCAGGTGCTGCCCAGCCTCTCAGCTCGCTCGCTCGCCAAGCGTAGCCCCGTGCCCGTGCTGGCCCGAACTCCGGTCGCCGCCGCGGGCCCCGTTCCGGTGAGCTCGGGCCACCTCAGCCCCTGCCGTTTGCACAGATGGATGTGGGCGACTCCCAGCTACGCGTAGAGCCCCTCCTCCGCCCGTTTGGTCGTCGGAGCACGAAACCCGAAGGCCTCCGCCACCTCGGCCTCGCCGGCGACTCACCGCCGGCGGGTTAGGCCCTGTTGACCAGGGGTTTGACCCCCCCCTGGGTCGATGACAGGTGGGGCCAGCCCCCCTGTTAATTAGTTTAGTTTATTTTAACTAATTACTCCCCCTGCTGACACTGACATGCGGGCCCAGGCTCTAATTAAAATTAGGTTAGTTAGTTAGTCACTGACGTGTGGACCCCACACATCAGGTTTGACCCGAGCCAACCCAGTTGACCCTGCTGACGTCACTGTGACGTGGGGCTGACGCAATAAGTATTTTCTGGATTTAAAAATAATCAGGAAATTCCAGAAAATAGCTAAAACTTCAATAAATCATAGAAATTCAACCGTAACTCCAAATTAAATAATTTATGTATGAAAAATTATCAGAAAAATTCAAGGAATCCATCTGTACCATTTTCATGCATGTTAGAACAACTTATCACTACTGTTTAGGGCAAATGAAGTAAATGGCATTTGAATAATCACATATGGAGTTTAAATTTGAATTTTGTATTCAAACCAACCCCATTTAACTTGTTGCTAGTTGCATTAGCTCAAAACACCAGCATGTTGCCATGTCATAGCATGCATCATATTGTGCATTGCATTGATTGTGTTTCCTTCTGTTTGCCGGTGTTGTTCCCCCTCGATAGACGTTGTATCGATGATGTGATCGTTGACACTGATGGAGACTCAATGTTATCTTCAGAAGTGCCAGGCAAGCAAAACCCCCTTGTTCATTCCGATAAAATCCCACTCTCTCGCTCCTGCTCTCTTTTACTGCATTAGGACAACAACGACATATTTGTTACTTGCTGCGGTAGCTGAACCCCTTTATCCTTTGCATGACCTGTCATTGCCACAGTAAATAGATGAAACCCACTAGCATGAGTAGGAGTTGTTTGAGCCCTGATGTGCCTACTCATTCATGCTTGTTTGTCATGCCTGCTACTGCTTAGAGTTGAGTCAGGTCTGATTCATCGGGGATGAATCAGAGGCGTGTGAACATGTCCTACTGTGTGTGAGCTAAGTGTGTGAACACGATTTGGTAAAGGTAGCGGTGAGAGGCCATGTAGGAGTACATGGTGGGTTGTCTCATTGCAGCCGTCCTCAGGAACTGAGTTCTGTGTTTGTGATCCATGACCAGCTACTACCACACATTGGAATGCTTAAGTGCCCCTCTCGACTTATTAATCAACTTGATCTCTGTCCAGGAGTTGCAACTAGTTTCTGGTGTTTGTAGGTAGTGTTAGTAGTCTACCAAGTGGCACCCGGTACAGGTGGGCTTGGGACAGACTAGACACAGTGGCACGGTGTACCAAGTGGCACCCGGATGGTGGGCTTGGGAACCCTGCTCACATCGTTTGGGGCCGTGAGCGACACCCCGGCCGGATCTCCTTGCGGATGGAACCCGAATAGGCGATAAACCTGGACTAGAGACTTGTTCGGTTAGTCAGGTCGTGGCCGACTCCCTCGCCCGGCTTCCGCTTGAAGGTTGCCGAGGTACATGACGTGTACAGGGCGGTAAGTGGCGGGAGCGTGTGTGAAGAAGTACACCCCTGCAGGGTTATCATCATCTATTCGAATAGCCGGATTCCTCGGATATGGAAACTTGGACCCCTTGTACAGTTCATAGACAAGTGAAAGTGGATACTCTAAAACACGCAAGATAAGCGTGAGTGCTATGGATGGCGTTCTCGTAGGGAGACGGGAGCGGATCCATAGTGGTGTATTGATATGGTGAATATGTGGACTCGTGTGCGCCACCTCAAAAGAGTTACTTGCAGTCGTAGTTCAGGATAGCCACCGAGTCAAAGCTGGCTTGCTGCAGTTAAACTCCACCACCCCCTTGTTGATAATGATGCATATGTAGATAGATCTGATGTAAGTCTTGCTGGGTACATTTGTACTCACGTTTGCCTATTTTATGTTTTTGCAGAGAGACTTCAGTCTCACTAGTAGTTCCGCTTGGACTTCGACGTTTAGCTTGTTACCTCAGCTACGATCTTGTGCCCTCGGCAGGATCTGATAGATAGTCAGGCTTCTCAGCCTTTTTCATTTATAGATGTCTGTACTCAGACATGATAGCTTCCACTTGTGTTTTGACTTGTATGCTCTGATTGTTGGGTCATGAGACCCATGTTTGTAATGTCTCGCTCCTCGGAGCCTATTGAATAAACTACTTGAGTCGTAGAGTCATTTTGTGATGCCATGTTGTATTGCACATATCGAGCATATTGTGTGTATGTTATTGAAATGCTTGGTATGTGTGGGATCTGACCATCTAGTTGTTTATCTTTAGTAGCCTCTCTTACCGGGAAATGTCTCCTAGTGTTTCCATTGAGCCTTGGTAGCTTGCTACTGCTCCAGAACACTTAGGCTGGCCGGCATGTGTCCTTCTTCGTTCCTGTGTCTGTCCCTTCGGGGAAATGTCACGCGATGAATACCGGAGTCCTGTTAGCCCGCTACAGCCCGGTTCACCGGAGTCCTGCTAGCCCAGTGCTACAGCCTGGATTCACTCGCTGAAGACCGACACGTTCGATGCTGGGTCATGGATGCCTGTCCCTGTAAGTTTGTGCCACTTTGGGTTTACGACTAGCCATGTCAGCCCGGGCTCCTTATCATATGGATGCTAGCGACACTGTCATATACGTGTGCCAAAAGGCGCAAACGGTCCCGGGTAAAGGTAAGGCGACACCCGTGGGAATACCGTGCGTGAGGCCGCAAAGTGATATGAAGGGTTACATGCTAGATCTATGTGGCATTGAGTCGGGGTCCTGACAGCGTTGGTATCAGAGCTTGACTGCCTGTAGGATTACCAAGCCAAACTGGTCGAAGTTGAGTCTAGAAATTCTTTAGTTATATAAGGGAATTGATTGTGGGATGGAACGTAAGGCTCTTTTTACTCCTTATACCTCATGGCCTTCTGATCTGAGTCATCATCTTCTCTTCTACGGGGATTAAGAACTAGGCTATCTCTTCTTTCTATTAGGATCACGTGTTACTAAGCAGTGGACTTATAAGATTGTTGGATTTAAGTCTCAGTTCAGTTCCTACTACTTCCATATGTTAATTGTTGATCTCGAAACCTTGATATTGTGCTTCTGAGTGGTTATGCCACCATTTTTGTGAATGTCTCAAATCTTTCTGAGCATTTACAGCCGTTATGCTGTCCGAGTCATCCCAGGTTTCTAAGTAGTCTGATGCAATTGCAAATCCTTTCTTCCCGTTTCAATGTACCCATGGGCCAGATTAACCACACTAATCAGTGAGTTGAGGTACTCCGTTGCCTTGACATATATGTTGGAGATATTATTATGACCCTAGGTGTCTTAGGGGATCATCTAGTAATTTAGCCATGATTTGTGTTCCCAGTGTGATGATTCTGGCCATCATTCTCGAAAGCATCCCGTGATGCTACTTAGTAGTAGGTATTCTATTCCTGGGTTCTTAAACCCGATATTCACCCTACTTACGTCATGTTGATAGTGTTGCTAGTTCCTTTAGTATATCAGTAACCTTTGCGATAGTCCTCGAGGTCCGTGGTATATCGTTCTTCCAAATACCATGAACTACTTATGGTAGAAGTTCCTCGTTGAACTGAAATATCACAACAGGATTATTCTTGAGGAGTTCTCCATTCATAAATCGTGACTCTGCCAGTTCTACCTTTCTGCATGCAATAGCTCCAAATAGAGCGTGGTAGCTGCATCTAGGAGATGACATAGAGATTTGTAAAGCACACACGGATCTGAAAGGTTCAGACCCGTTGACTAAAACCTCTCTCACAAGCAACATGATCAAACATAAAACTCATTGAGAGTTAATCACATAGTGATGTGAACTAGACTACTGACTCTAGTAAACTCTTGGGTATTAGTCACATGGCGATGTGACCTGTGAGTGTTAATCACATGGCGATGTGAACTAGATTATTGACTCTAGTGCAAGTGGGAGACTGTTGGAAATATGCCCTAGAGGCAATAATAAAAGTATTATTATTATATTTCCTTGTTCATGATAATTGTCTTTTATTCATGCTATAACTGTATTATCCGGAAATCGTAATACACGTGTGAATACATGGACCACAATATGTCCCTAGTGAGCCTCTAGTTGACTAGCTCGTTGTGATCAACAGATAGTCATGGTTTCCTGGCTATGGACATTGGATGTCGTTGATAATGGGATCACATCATTAGGAGAATGATGTGATGGACAAGACCCAATCCTAAGACTAGCACAAAAGATCGTGTAGTTCATTTGCTAGAGCTTTGCCAATGTCAAGTATCTCTTCCTTCGACCATGAGAGCGTGTAACTCCTGGATACCGTAGGAGTGCTTTGGGTGTATCAAACGTCACAACGTAACTGGGTGACTATAAAGGTGCACTACAGGTATCTCCGAAAGTATCTATTGTTTTATGCGGATCGAGACTGGGATTTGTCACTCCGTGTAAACGGAGAGGTATCTCTAGGCCCACTCGATAGGACATCATCATATGCGCAATGTGACCAAGGAGTTGATCACGGGATGATGTGTTACGGAACGAGTAAAGTGACTTGCCGGTAACGAGATTGAACAAGGTATTGGATACCGACGATCGAATCTCGGGCAAGTAACATACCGATAGACAAAGGGAATTGAATACGGGATTGATTAAGTCCTTGACATCATGGTTCATCCGATGAGATCATCGTGGAACATGTGGGAGCCATCATGGGTATCCAGATCCCGCTGTTGGTTATTGACCGGAGAACGTCTCGGTCATGTCTACATGTCTCCCGAACCCGTAGGGTCTACACACTTAAGGTTCGATGACACTAGGGTTATAAAGGAAGTTTGTATGTGGTTATCGAATGTTGTTCGGAGTCCCGGATGAGATCCCGGACGTCACGAGGAGTTCCGGAATGGTCCGGAGGTAAAGATTTATATATGGGAAGTCCTATTTTGGCCACCGGAAAATGTTCGGGATTTTTCAGTATTGTACCGGGAAGGTTCTAGAAGGTTCCGGAGTGGGGCCCACCTGCATGGGGGGACCCACATGGACGTGGGTAGTGGGGGCAAGGCCCCACACCCCTGGTCAAGGCGCACCAAGATCCCCGCTTAGAAGGAATAAGATCATATCCCGAAGGGATAAGATCAAGATCCCTAAAAAGGGGGGATAACAATCGGTGGGGAAGGAAATAATGAGATTTCTTTCCTCCCACCTTGGCCAACGCCCCAATGGACTTGGAGGGCAAGAAACAAGCCCCTCCACCCCTATATATAGTGGGGAGGCGCCTGGGAGCTACACACGAAGTTCTGGCACAGCCCTACCTCTCTTCCTACTCCTCCTCTCCCATGGTGCTTGGCGAAGCCCTGCTGGATTGCCACGCTCCTCCACCACCACCACGCCGTTGTGCTGCTGTTGGATAGAGTCTTCCTCAACCTCTCCCTCTCTCCTTGCTGGATCAAGGCGTGGGAGACGTCACCGGGCTGTACGTGTGTTGAACGCGGA
Organism: Triticum dicoccoides; assembly: GCF_002162155.2. NCBI lineage: Eukaryota > Viridiplantae > Streptophyta > Magnoliopsida > Poales > Poaceae > Triticum > Triticum dicoccoides. Next base: position 693,489,155 of record NC_041393.1, read on the forward strand.
GGTGCCGTCCGTTCGGCACTAGGATCATCGGTGATTTGAATCACGACGAGTACGACTCCATCAACCCCGTTCACTTGAACGCTTCCGCTTAGCGATCTACAAGGGTATGTAGATGCACTCTCTTTCTACTCGTTGCTGGTCTCTCCATAGATAGATCTTGGTGACACGTAGGAAAATTTTGAATTTCTGCTACGTTCCCCAACACTAGTATATGTGACCGACATCCCATACAAGTGTAGATGATTTTGCACAGTTAACTGGGGTCTTGTAACTGAATTCATACAACTGCTACACGGGCAGAGCACATCTGATTTTCGACAACCGTACTCAGCTCTGATAAAGTTCATGAAGTTTTCAAACCCCTCGACATATGCAGTGGAGAATCTTCGAGCAGAAGTTATCCAAGTCATGTCCATCTGTTAGACATACAAATTAGTTCTTCTACGAGATATTACAGGAAAAACATATATGCTTTTTTATGAAGTCCAGAAAAAAATCCCTAGGTCGATGTCTAAAGCTATGGCAAGATATTTGGACGAGCAGATCTAAGTAACAAAATATATGTAAAGCTAATTCAGCAAACTGATTTGAGTGCTAAATTATGGAAGACTATTTCAGCAGTCAATGAGGCCGAGCACACAGCCATCAAACTATTGAAGGTCATCGCAGCAACAAAGATCGTGTATAAAACGGTGTAGAGGTATTTTACCTAACAGATTGGCTACTAGACCATGGCAATCTATGTCACAATAAATATATGGCAGGATATTTTAGCAACTAATCAGCCTTGGCATGCCATCTCAGCTAAGCAGATTGAGTGCAGAACAGGGAAAGGAAGCTTCTTAAGCAGAGCATATTGACAGTAAACTACTTCGGCAAATAGGGAGATTAACAGCGTCTATCAGCTAACATTCAGCACTACACCGACATGAACAGGGCCTCAGTCTAGAATGTGCATACCATGGGAGAAGATGACCGCGTGCGTCTCCACACGAACGTCACCAGCGGTGGCGGCGCTGACCGCCGTGCGCCTCCACAAGAAAGTAGCCAGAGGTGGCGGCGCGGCTAGAGGACGGCAGTCTACGAGAGCGTACTGTGGGAGAGAGAGGATCGCCGTGCGTCCCCTCGATGAACCACGGTGCTGACGTATCGGCATGGCGCAGAGGGCGGCTTTGGCAGAGCGAATGGAGTGGAGGGGGACG
>NC_041393.1:693490559-693536228 GCF_002162155.2 Triticum dicoccoides
TGGGGTGTATTTTTGTGTGTGGGTGGGGGGGAGGATTTTCGCGCGGTGGGCGGGAGGAGTTTGGCGCATGGTCAGTTTCTCCAAGCGCATTCCCACGTGTCAGTGAAGAGGCAAGCCGAAGCGCGTTCCGTTTGCGTGAGCCGTGTGCAGGACCCAACGTGTGTGGGGTGCAATGCGACCGCGACAAGAGTGCTGTGAGTGTACCGCCTTTTTTCCTTTTAAACTAGGTGCTTCGCCCCCTAAAAAAAATTGTTGCTTCGCGCGATCCATCGATACTACTACTAGTAATCTGGTAATCCCGACTAAAACGGCACGGCCGGATCTTTTCCCGCGCGATATGCTGGGAGGTTGGCTTAGTTGGGTTTTTTAGGACGAGTAATGCTACAACTACGTAATCCCAGTTACGTAATTAACGTAATGTGAAACGTGTGAGCTGTTGATTGTAGATTGGGGGGAGGGAGGGGCACACCACCATGAAAATCAGGGGAGGAGAGAGAGAGGCAATTTACATTAACCCTTTCGTAGGTTCGCGTAGATGTAGAAAGATGTGAAATGCGTGAACGTGTAGTGGACGTACTATTGGAGTGCCTAAGATAATTTGTGTATGTATAGACCCTATGTGTTTATTTTACTTCGCATGTTAGATTTGTCTCGGTTCAATAAAAAGCAGAGTTGGTGATGATGGTGTGCCTGTCATCCTGCAATATAGGCCGTCCGATCTATATCTAACGGATAGGAAGGAAACTATGACAATTTACCCGCACTCTTCTCCACATTTGAAGATAAGGCTTTCCCTCGTTCATCCTTTTCTCCCACAAGATCTTGATCTTCCGTGCAATGCACGGGCATCTTGCTAGCACTCGTACAATATGTATATTATTGTGAAAGTTCATATACACCGGCCGAGATTAATGCAAAAACGGCAGATTTTCATTACATTTGAAACTTTTATATGACAGAAAAATAAAAGAAACCCGACCCTAAACCTATTCTATGGCGGCGACCGATGTCCTCCATCTGCGATCTCTATGTATGAGGGCGGGGTTCAAGACCCGTGAAGTGAAGGTGTTGTCTCCGGCGAGGAAAAGTAGAACACGGGAGACGGACTGGCCAGTTGGCACACCATGCCCTGCCGCCTCCCATGCCCTACTCATCCTCGGAGGAGTCCCCGACCTCGGCGGTGCCGGACGTTGGATGGCGGCAAGAAGGACGCGTGGCTGACGGTGCTCCCGTCATCGGCCACCAGCGTGGTCATCACTTGTGCGGTCGTGTCCGCGTCCGGCTACGCCGCTATTGCATCGCGAGAGGTGACTTGAGCGAGGGCGGCGACCTCGAGATTCATCCCCGAAGACAAGCTGTCCTGCAGAGTGTCCGCACTTGCGGTCATGGTGGATGTGGTGCCAGGTAGGAGGAAGATGAGCTATGGTGTGGAGGTTAGCTGGGCGTTGCCGCTTTAAGTAGCGCATTTCGGTAAGGCCAAGCGTCCAGGTGCGTCATTAAGTCGCCGGAGTTGGTTCCTCGGGCACCGAGCCTCTTAACGACGACATACGAACGGACGACATGAATGCGGGCAGCTGGCGCCGGCTGGGAACGCACCGCGCGATGATGCGAGGGGCGAGGGTTTTGGTGTGCCAGGGTAGTCAATTGCGGTCGTGGCAACGTTGGAGATGCCCTTTGCTCACATGCGATCCCCGCATATCATTGAAAAAGCAAGACGATCCGGCATGGTCTTAGGTCCAGAGGATGCAGTTGGCCGCGCTACACCACTCCGCGGATGCGTCGCGGCGCCCCGTGCATCTTCGACGAGCCTGGTGTTGGGCTGTGTTTGGATTGTGGCCAAAGTGCACCTTACAAAAATTTTGGTCATGACCCAAAGATTGGTCTTTGTTTGGATGGTTGCCATTTTTTTGGCATGCCAATGAAGTCTAGCCAACTCTAGTTCATTTTTCTTGCCAATGTCGGCCAAATCATGGGAAACCAATACCTCAACCAAAATTTTGGTCATGACCCAAAGATTGGTGTTTGTTTGGATGGTTGCCATTTTTTTGGCATGCCAATGAACTCTAGCCAACTCTAGTTAATTTTTCTTTCCAATGTCGGCCAAATCATGGGCAACCAATACCTCAACCAAAATTTTGGCTACCCAATGCTTTGATGGGGCATCCTTGGGCAAAAACCAAATATACTATTGGTCGTGCCACAACACTAACACCACCCTCGGCACACTGAAACTGACCGTGTCTAGTGACGATATGAGCGTGTCGCTCACCGCGATCGCCGTGTCCAGAGGCGGTGCTGGAGCTGCGCCCCGTTGTTGGCCCCAACGACCCACGTGAATGGTTGTCGGTGGCGAGGAGGTCGTGGGACAGATCCTCCATTGGACTAGTCTGCGCTACGTCGTCCCGACGGGTGTGCCCCACATGTCGGTTTCCCTGTTTTCCCGGCCATATTCGAGCGTCAGTGCTCTGCGTTGCGCCTTAGGCCTTTCACTATGTAGGCCAAGCGAGACAACTTATTGTTTATTTGATCCGTTCAAGTATAATCATGTGGCGTTTGCTTATTTCTCATTCCTCTCCAACCCTCTTATCCATCGATCATGTCGCCCTCCAGTCGAGTCCATCCTACCGCATGCCTCATTTGAACATTCCGCTGAGTATCATTCGCATGTACCCACCCTAGTCCTCTTTCAATAGATCTTCGGACCCAGAGGTGAAATCGAGAGGGAACGAGTGGGGGCACATGATACCTAAGGCGGATTCAAAATTTTGAACCGGTGATCATAGCATCCGCAAATCATATATAAAGGGTATTCAATGTTTGTTTCGTTTTCGAACGTACAATATACTCCCTCGTATCGTTTCTAGTTTACATATAGGTTTTATGTGTAGTCAAAGTATCTCTACTTTGATCAAGAAGGTATCAACATTCAACAACGCCCAATCAATATTGTTAGATTCGTACGTACTCCTAGATTTGTACTCGAGATGGTTTCCAATTTGACTATTGACAAGATTAACAGTACATGAGATGTATAATGTGAAAATTATATCATTGGAAACTCCTTTCACATACGAATTTGACCGTATGCTTTGTGTAAGTTGCATGCCATATATTATTACTCTAACATTTGGTAAAAGTTAGCCTCGAAAAACACATTAGGCCCTGTATAGTAAATGGAAGGAGGGAGTAGTAGTGGAAGTGGATCCTCTGACATAGGTATCCCTACCTTGCCCTCCATTTCGGTCACTTACTGGCGGACCCCATGCTTGCTAGGCCCCGCATGTCAGTTACTCAATGGGTTCGGCCACGTCAGGGGATCCTCATCCATAGTATACTCCCTCTGTTTTTATTTACTCTGCATAAAACAGAGGGAGTGGTAGTATAATAAATGACGCAGGCGGGTGAGGGGGACGAACGTCGGTTTGCTCTCAACTGCGGTCCCACAAGCGAGCGAAAACGCAATACGAAGCGCGTTCCATTCGGTGAGCAACATGGAGGGTCCAGTGTGCCAGCTGCAACGTGAATACGACAAGAGTGATGTACAGTCAAAACCGATTGACCGGTCGTCACCGGAACCACTATTCACACCAGAACCTTCGCTGCTCGGCCTAGGCCAGCCACTGCCCTAAAACCACACCAAATCTCCAGCCCATTCCCCCACGTTTCGACCCCCTAGCCCGCATCAAGCGTCCCCTAGTTCGCCGGAAAGCCATGGTGGGCTGCAAGATCACTTACTACAAGATACTGACGCCGGAGCGCCGTGCAGAAATTGCGGCGGCGGTCGGCGCCACAGACCTTCGTTCCCAAGCTCGCTTTACGGCGGGCCAATCCCCGAGTTCTCTGGAGCCAAGCTACGAGGAGGAGGAAGTCGATCCAATGTTCATGGCGGAGGTCGCGGCGCAGAAGGCCCCCGATGGTTATGAGACGATGGACGTCAACTTCATGCCGGCGTCCGAGTCCCCCATGGTGCAGGCGGACCAATGGTTCAACATGGTGATACTAAAGAAGGACCGGGAGGCAGAGGCTCAACTCAACGCGAAGCGCGCGCATGCCACTGCCATCGAGGCTCTCCTGAAGGCGGAACCGGATGTCGTGGATGTGAACCGGGCGGCAGAGGCTCAACTTGAGGCGGAGCACGTGGATGCCGCTGCCATCGAGGCCGTCCTGCATGCGGAACCAGACGTCCTGGACTTGAACCGGGCGGCAGAGGCTCAACTTGATGTAGAGCACGCGGATGCTTCTCTCATCGACGCCCTCTTGTAGGCGGAACCGGACGTCCTGGACTTGAACCGGGCGGCTGAGGCTCGACTCGACGCGGAGCGCGAGGATGCCGCTGCCATCGAGGCCCTCCTGCAGGCGGAACCGGACGTCCTCGACTAGAACCGGGTTGTGCTGTCGTCCGTGCAGAGCGCCTGCACGCTCCGCTTGAACGAGTAGCTGGAGGTCGAGGACAACCACGGTGCGGCGACACACATCGGCAGCTACAGCTGGTTCGCGCCGACAACCAAAGACGACGAGGCCGTCTCTTTCCGCGAGCAGTGATAGTTTTTCTTTATGTTGTTGTTTTTATGGATCTTTTGTTGTGTAAAAACTTATATTTGTTATGAAAATCGCCTGACTTGGGCCAGTCTACCATTTCAGGCGGTTGGATGAATATCCTACGTCTCCTAACCCTTCTTTCCTTCTTCCTCACCTCTTCTTCTTCCCCAACAGAGCACCGCACGAGTCGTACGGATACTCCCCAACATGCGGTTGGATAAACATACTCTATGAACGAAAATTATGTGTCAGCGATACGATGGCTAAGTTTGGTTTGTTCACATGCGACAACACGTGTCAGTGAGGGTGCGTTCCCTTGGTTGGGTTTGCGGCGTGCAGGAGCGACTGTGTGAGGGTGCGGTGCAACCGCGGCGTGCAGGAGCGACCGTGTGAGGGTGCGGTGCGACCGTGACAGCCGTGCGCAAGTGTACATCCTTCTCATTTTGAAAACTTTAGGCAAGCTTGGCAAAAACGTGCGCAATGCAAGGCCTAGACCCAAACAGGATAAGTACGTACGTACTAGGAGTACTAGTGTTAAAATAGAAAGGCGGGGTTTTCCTTCGCGGGATTTAATCGATACAAATCCTCGTTTCACGTGTCAATTAATGCGTATTTTTTCTCCAGATACCAAAGAGCTAACCATCTCACTCCTCATCGCTTGATTAATGCAGCGCCATGCAAACCAACCTTCTCACTTCCGCATGCATGCAGGGGATATTAATGTCCTTGGTTGCTAACCCCATCAATTTTGCCTCGATTAGTGTTGGTGGCCCTTTACAAATTGTAATTTTGATATACTAGCCTTGTGTACAAAAAAATGGAGGTAGTAACTACATTTGACTTCCTTCCCCATTGCGGTGACGTTGACGATATCTTTGTTTTGTGGTTTGGCAAAGTGCGTTCGACAGAGAACACCATTGAGGGAGACCACGGTAAGTCGTTCGCAAGCCACCTACAAGCCGAGACAACCTCCTTATTTGCATCCAGGAAGTCCATTGAACCAAAGGACTAGTACTACTAGGAGTACTAGTGTGGTGAGATGGTTTCTCGAAGAAGACGATGGAGAAGCGGAGTCAGCGAAGAGTGAAATGATGGTTGCTTCGTCCGTGCTTTTGTGATTTGACGCCTCGCTGCTTTGTGATTTGTGATAGAAGGGACAGGGGAGTAGACTTTGTGCTCTATACTGTACTACATGCGTCCAAGCATGGGAGCAAGAGGAGAGACGTTGCATTTTTCTATTCCTTCAATCAATCAATCAGGGAGCTTCGGTTCCATCTTTTTGGCTTTGGCAACACCGTCCACAATGGTTCCCACGATGCCAAAAGCTATTTTCACATTTGACTACATATTGTGGATGCCCTTAACCGTACCACTTGGTTTTACTCCTGTGTGCTATCTATACAAATCTCAATTATATTGATCTAAAAAATTATAGAATCAAGATTAGTGAAAAGGAGGTGATTTTGCCGCGTGGATGGAGGGGGAGGTTTCTTATTTTCGGAAGACGTTGTCCTGGCGGTTTGCTAACATGCGGTCCCACGTGTCAGGGCTTTACCAAGCCGATCCGTGTCCCACATGAGGCAGAACAACGGTAGAAGCAACACGTGGTTAAGTTGAAGAAGATGAGGGAGAAGAGGATTCAACAACGAGTGAAATGATGGTTGCTTCGTCCCTCCAACTTCTTTTTTAGCATTATTACTTCGTCCCTCCAACTTAACTGTGGGAAAGGTGCAGCTTTGTGATTTGACGCCTCATTGATCATTACTATGCCGGCACCATGACTGGGGTGCTTCACCCCTGCTGCTCTGCACTGTATTACGGTATGGCACGTGGACCCGGTAGCTTGATGTCCCACATGTCGGCGAAAGGGACTAGCAGATTTATGAAAGCGAGCGCTCCACTCTAACGATGGAGGATTAGATGACACGACGGTCTAGTGAACTGTCACTTGTACTGTATAGTACTATAGTTTTGTTGTTTCGCACGATCCATCGATACAAACCCGATTAAACAGGAAATGGCGGGATTTTTCCCGCGCGGTAGATGATACTAGCCATACATTTCAAAGGAAATTTTAATGTATGCAAACTGAATAATTATAAGTAACAATATGATATGTAGTAAAACTAAAAACACATATGATATATTGTGTTAGAGTGTAGTAGTAGTGCCGTAACATGCGAGAACGTGTAGAGATGTAGTTTTGGAGGGCCTACAGAGAGAAAAGCGTAATACGGTCACCGAACTTCAGAATAAGCTTATTACGGTCACTATATATGTTTTGCGGTGAATATACGGTCGCTTGCTCACAGTTCAGCATCGGATTGCACGCTGTTGACTGGCCAAATAGTCTGCGTGGCGCCATGTTGACTAATTTCTCCGTTCCTAAATATAAGTCTTTGTAGAGATTTCACTATGGACTACATACCTAGCAAAATGAGTGAATCTACACTCCAAAATGCATCTACATACATCCGTATGTGGTTCATAGTGGAATCTCTCCAAAGACCTATATTTAGGAACAGAGGGAGTAGTTAAATTGACCACGTAACTTGTGGGTCCCACCTGTCAATTCGCATAGGGAAAAGGTCGGATAAACACAAATTTACGCAGGCGCGACAAGGCTCCAACCTGTGCGCAGGAATCACCTGGTTGTGTATGTGTCTGTCAGGGCCTGATGTGTGTGCATGCACGTGTAGCTTGTGCACTTGAGCGTGAGAGTGTGTGTTGGTCGTGTGGTGTACTGGTGTGTGCAAGCATGTATGTGTGTGCGTGTGAGTGTTGCGTGCATGCGTGGCTGCGTGTGTACGTGTGAGTGTTGCATGCGTGCGTGGGTGCATGTGTTTGTGTGAGTGTTGTGTGGATGTAGTTCGTGTGCATGCGTGCGTGTGTGCATAATCACCACACCAGCTCCTGTGTGTTAAAACAGAGGCATACCAATACAAGGCCACGTTGTCCGCTGTGCGCGCGGTCATGACTTCGAACCACCGTCCAAATATTTTTTTGTCGTTTGTTATCATTCTTACTAGCAAGATGCCCGTGCGTTGCACGTAACATCAAGATGCATTTGTATGACTTGTTTATCTTGTGAGAGAAAAGGATGAACGAGGGAAGGCCTTATTTGCAAATGTGGAGAGGTGTGTGGTTACCTTTTTGCAAAATTTCTATAGTTTCTTTCCAATCCGTCAGATATAAATCGGACAGCCTATATTGCAGGATGGTAGGCACACCATCATCACCAACTCTATTTTTTATAAGAGTGTATTTTATGTATTTTATAAGAGTGTAGATGTAGAGTAGATACAAGTCGACAGTTGGGCACGATGGTAGTGAGATAATGTGATGCAACACTAGAGGTGCCACGTGGAGCGTTTAACTGGTCAACTAGTCATGTCATGAGCAAATACAGAGTTGTACAGTGAGCCCGTGACTGTATAATAACTGCTAAACGTAAATGGTGACCGTAATGAGTGGATTCTGAAGTCCAATGTGCGTATCATGCTTTCGCTTCAAATACAATGATCGTCATTGCATATATCGCGAGACAAAGATGAAACATGCGTGAATTTTCTAGGGGCTTACTTTTAGAGGACCTGGAGATAGTTTTGTGTGCATACGTGAAAGGGGCGTACAGGGGGTATGCGATGGAGAGAGAGATGCTCTTCGTTTCTTTTTATTATGACTAACTTTGTATATAGTATAAAAATATACAAATTCACAGTGTAGAATAAATATCATTGTGGGCACCATGCAATGCAAATTAGCGTTCGTACTCCTCCATATAACTTTGTAATGTTGTATATATGTAGAAACTCTAAAATAATATTTTGGCCACACTTTATTCAAAAGGAATGTTGTACGCGAAATAAACATGAAGAGAAGTCTTTTTAGATCAATGGGGTACGTGATGTAACATGTGTGAATGTGTAGTTGATGCATTTGGCGGGGCCTAGAGAGGTATGTGTGTATTACATATTCGAGAGAGGTGTGGATACAGGGGCCGACGGGGGGGGGGGCGTGGGAGAGATAGCACGAGAAATGAGAGTGGTCTAGAGAGAGAGAGAGACGAATATGACGTCACGACGAGAGATTCCATTCCCTTGACTTTGTATATGCAAGGGGGGAGGGAATAGAGGCACCAGGAGAAATTTTCTGTGTGTGTGTGGTGTTTGTGTTGGTATGTGAGATAATGAGACGTGGGGGAAGAGGGTGTGTCACCGCGTGAGGTCCGGTGGGTCGAGGTGAGGCCCTTCGTTCGGTTCCGTCCTGCGCCACATTGGTCGGCCCGTGACACATTTAGGAAGACCCATGGATGACTAGTCGTACAAGACAAAGATAGTAGAATTGTGAAGGACCATGTGTGCACTGACAAAGCCGGCTAGGATTTGTAACCCTAGGTTCTCGGACTAAGGTAACCCCTTTATCTCTGATATTACTATTCATCCAACCTAGCTTTAAGGGGCATCCTACATAATGCTCTGCTAGAATCATACTCGTCGATTTGGAAGAGATGTGTGAGACAATGCGTGAGAGACATGCCTAAAGATAATGTGCATACATGAGACACGTAGGAAGGTCCATGTATATAGAAAGGGTCGATGGGGATTGCGCGTCTGTATGTTTGCGAGAGGAAGAGTGCTTGTGATAAAGGTTAGTGAAAACAGTTGTAAATGGTTACGAGAGGGAGGGAGGGTAATATCTAGAGCATGTGTGCGAGAAAGACACCTCGGGAGAGAGTGTGTGAGCATGTGTGAGAGACCACCGATGGAGAGTGAAACTACACGTAAAGACTATTGTACACATTGATTAAAGATACAAATTGTATCCAAATATAAGGATGGGATCATGATATTTGCAATTCGCGTAAGGAGCGGTCATTGATGCATCAGACATCTAGATTCTATAGAATTTGAGCATGTCTATGTTATTATTCGACACAATTGATCCACATAGTTAGTATTTTGAACTCCAAACAATGCATCGCTTTAGCAATCGAATATAAATGTGAGTATAGTTCATGTTGTGTGTGTAAAGCACATTATACATACGAAAGTTACACAATGAACATTATAAATAGCTACCTATGAACTAGCATACATTTGAATTCAACTTAAGGTGGTTTAAAAAAATCGAATTCTACATGAAGTCCATTCAATTATTTGAATTTGATATCATGGCATTTGTAAACCATACCTAAATTATGGGGGCACCAATCTTTGCTCTGATTTTGTACATAATAGCATATGTAGTCGTGTACAAAATAGATTCAAATTTAGCTCCTCCATTCCAAAATAATCGTGGTTATAGGATTTTCAAGTGTCAAAATTTCAAAAAGAAGTGGATAATTTAATGAGGTTTTCAAACATACAAGGTCAAATATAACGTTGTCTATTTAGGTCAATCCTCATAGTTCAAGAGTACTCTAAACGTGAATGCTTGTGTTTCAAAATTTGGAACGAACCGCCAAAAGAGCCTCTACTCGCCCGAAACTACGTGAGACCAATGTTTAGTAGTAAAAGGAAATTACTTCTAATAACTCCGACCCGTGAAACCTACCGGCCCGACATCCAAAGGTCTAAACCGGGGTAGGTTTATAGCTTCATCTAGACGCCATGCAACCGTCTCCGAAAAACATTCATACACAATGGCCGCCTAAGCACACATGCGCTCGGCCGAAATCGCTCCTGCCCACTATTTGTGACACCCGGGATTACCATCCTACCACCGACCCGCAGTAGGTCCGAATTTTAAGATGGGGGCAAAGTTTGTACTTCCCCAAATTTCAAACAAGCGCGTCCCATCTTCTGTTCAAAAAAGCCAAAAACAAGCGCGTCCTAGACCGAAACATGGTTCCCCCACCCGTCCGATTCCCCATTCATACTCCGTGGGTGCCAAAACTACCTCTCCACCAGCCGCGAAACCACGGCGTCCTCCGTCCGCCACCCCATCCCACCCATCAACCGCCGCCCTCCTCCATCACGCCGGAGCCGATACCCCGACGTCGGCGTCCACCGCAACCTCAACTGCAACGCCCTCCACAGCTAGCAGTTGAAGCTGAGGCCGAGCAGTCCGTACCGAGCCAGTTCCACCACGTCGTCCTGCGCCTCACCGCTGCCGCTGCAACTTCACCACCGTCCACCGTACCGGAGCTGTTCCTGCTACACCGTCCTTTGCTGCCTCGGATCTGCTTCCCCTCCGCTGATATACGGCCATGGCAACACAGTCAAGAATTTGGCCATGGGTTTGTCCAAGGAACAACGGCTCTCCAAAACATCGGTTCCCCCGGGAAAAACAAGAAGATAGCTGCGACATATCGACACCACACTGGCAACCGATACGGGTACTCCTCTTCCCTTATTCGTGCAAATATTACGTGTCTGCTTGCACAGTATTCATCCCACAGAAGACACTAGTTGAACGCTTCTTTTTCATACTAGTTGTTCCTAGTAACTCGTGATGCACAAGGTTTCTCCTCATCTACTATTTCACCTTAGCTAGAGGTCCGTCGCCCCCCCTGAATTTCAATTTCTGGCCAGTTGATTCCCAATTAACGGAAGCATTCCCCAGCGTAACAGGCACTAGTACGCCTATTACGCCGGGGAAGCAGCGCCTTGGTGTTTATCTTAGGGGCGTGTGCGGCCTAGATCTACTGGCGCCTGATCTGGAGACTGGAGGTCAGCCAGGATTAAAGGGTTGGCCTGGGGGCGCTGCCAAGCACGGCGGTGGTGTGAGGTCGAGGGGAGGGCGGGGCGGCGGAGGCAGGGGTCTGGGCCGGTGGTCGCTGGCGGTTCGAGAAAGATCGTTAACAGTGACTGGCGGGAGGTAGACGAAGGCCATCTGCCCGTTCCTTATAGATCGGACGGTTCATTAAAAAATTGACTGACCTATTTATTTTCAGTCGACTGTTATCTTAGATATGACCACATGTGGTGGTGTGCTGGAGGAGTACCTGCATTTCCTGTGCTCATATATTACAAAATCATACAGAGTAGAATCTAATTTTGTTTGCCATGCAATGTTATAGAGCTATCATATTTCTCCTGTCATTTATTTTTCAGCCACCTGCTATCTGCCACTTTTACAGTGCACTAGTTCTGCACACACTTCACCCATACTCTCACTATTGTGTTTTTATGCAAGGGTATTTCAGAGTCTGCCGAAAGAGAAGCAGCAAAGAAAAGAGAGAAGTCACGCCAGCTTTCTTCGCGGGTATGCACGACACGTTACAACGCTATAAAGGGTGCAGTGTCAGCAGATGGAGACGGTAAACGTAGCTCTGGAGTTGATGACCTCGCTCGCAATGAACCACCATCCCAGGTGCTTGCTTTAACTTTGTGGTGTCATATGTGGTTGCATGTTCCATATGGTGTTTAGCTTGTATTCGAAAGGCCGAAGTCGGTCTAATAAGGAAAGATATTTTTCTACATGAACCACCATCCCGTGAGCACCTGAAGAAAAATAGCTAGTCAGGGCACTGGCCGAGCCAGTGACAAGCCCAGCAAAGATAGGAACCACCTGGAAGCCAACTAAAAAGCTGCGATGGTGGCGAAGCAGCCCGCTTCCCACCAGGCTCTCAGGTCCTAGATGATCATGCTCACCACTGCAGCCGGATGTCTAGTTTGTATTGCTTCCAATTTGGTTAAATCGCATCTGCTTAGCTTACACATTATACCTTTGAATATGACATGCCTTTATGTTTTTGGTACATACTAGTACATCTGTGTATTAACCATGTTCTTACATCAAACTAATGTTCTTGTGTATCCCTCATCAATCACTTATGACAAGGCAGGCAGGCAAGGGGACTACTCCTCATTTAAAGAATGCAGCGTTAGCCTCCCGACATGATTCTCAAGAAATAGAAATGCTAGATGAAGATAGTGAACGTAGCTCTGTAGTTGATTACAGCATTTCCCCTACACTAGCATCGCAGGTGCTTGCTCTAACTTGGCAGCGTGATATGTGGTTGCATGTTGCATATGGTGTCTAGATTATAATTCTTCCAATCTGGTTAAACTGCATGTGCTAGTCTGCTTAGATTATACATTATACCTGTTAATGTGACATGCCTTCCTGTATTTAGTACACAGTACATCTTTCTATTAAGCATGTCCTTACATAAACTATTGTTTTTTGTATCCCGCATCAATCAATATGACGAGACACCTTTAGTATATGCAGTGCGATATTAGTTGCATCTTTCATATGATTTATAGCATGCGCTGCTTCTAATTTGTTGAAATTCCATTTATGATGGGACTCTTTTAACTTGGAAGAGTCATATTGGTTGCATCTTTCATGTGGTGTCTAGCTTGCATTGCTTCTTATTTGCTGGAATGGTTTCTGCTTAGTTTACACAAACAGTTGTGAACATGCCATGTCATCCTGTTTTTCATACATATTCCATCCTGGTATCATGTGTTTGCCTTACATCAAAGTAGTGATTGTCAGTATCATGCATGAATGAGTTCTGAAGAGAGAATTATTGCTTTTTCTTGTCGGTTTTACTTCACATTTCAAAATCAATAAAGCGGAAGGAAGTTAGCACGGCAGCGGATAAAGGTGCTCCTTCCGAATGGAGGGCTTCTACAATTTCTACTCCTCCACACACCCAAGATGTTTTCCAAGACAACACATGCATAGACACTCAACAAAGTTGTGTTTATGATGAGCACGTCTCCCCTAGTGCAGCATCACCGGTGCTCCCTCTAACTTGGCACTGTTATATGTGGTTGCATGTTATGTGTGATGTCTAGCTTGTATTGCTTCTAATTTTGTTGAATCCGTCTGCTTACTTTACACATTATACTTGAATAAGACACGTGTTCCTATTTCTAGAACATACAATATCTGTCTATCACACCATGTTCTTACATCAAATTACTACTGTTGTGTAACCTGCAACAATCACTTATCGTAAGACACGTTTGACTTTGGAGTGTGATATAGGTTACATCTCACATTTTTTCTAGCTTGTACTACTAATTTGTTGAAATGGCACTTATGACAAGACAGTTTTAACTTGGTAGAGTGATATTCGTTGCATCTTTCATATGGTGTCTAGCTTTCATTGCTTCTAATTTGTTGAAATGCCTTCTCCTTAGTTTACACATCATAAGCTGTGAATATGCAATGTTGTGAATATGCAATGGCACTAATGACGAGAGACCTCTAACATGGTAGTGTGATGTTGTTTGCATCTTGCATATGATTTATTTCTTGTACTGCTTCACATTTGTTTAAACGCCATTTATGATGAGACATTGTTAACTTGGCAGAGCGATATTTGTGGCATCTTTCATATGGTGTCTACCTTCCATTGCATTGCTTCTAATTTGGTGAAATGTCTTCTTCTTAGTTTACACATCATAGTTCTGGTTATCTCTTCCGTCATGTTTTTCATACATATTACATCCTCCTATCATGTGGTTGTCTAACATCAAAGTTCAGTTCGTCTGCATCACGCATTAATTTGTTCTGAAGAACTAAATTGTTATTCGTGTTTCTTGTCGGCTTGACTTAACATGGCACAGAGAAAGAGGAAGAAACACAGAATGGCAGGGAATGAGAAGCGGATGAATCCTGCAGATTCTGCTGGTACTGATGGTGCAATAGAAGGTCAAAGTCCAGCAGAAAATTCTACAAACACGCCATCCCATGCTACACGAGCTGCAAAAAAAGACAAACAGAAACAAATAGCTGCCACCAAACAAGCAGAGACAGCCCTAGTTCTTGCAACACCTACCACAGTAGTACTAGCTGCACGACTTACTCGTGCGTCAACTGAGCTAGCAGCACGTTCCCAAGCTCCCTTGCCACCTGACACTACTTTCCAAGCACTCTTGACACAAGACGAGTTGGCAATATCAGATGAACCTTGTGAGCTTCAACAGCAAGAAGGTAGTTGCTGGAGTCAAGTTACAGTTGCATGCTTCTTTATATGTAGTCTCACAGTTTGATGTACACTAACACTTCCTATGTTCGTTGTTGGACTAGCACCTAGGCGCAAGAGGAAACAAACATCAGGATATTGCTCGATAGGTTAACTAAATCTAGAGGAGGAAGAATGGAGATCCATTTTGAGGTAGGTTTAAAAAGGCCACGTGATGCTACAGAGTCAGCCAAGTTAGTATCACAAGCAGCGGTTGCCGTTAGGTGTCATGCACGTATCCTCCCAACATGGATTCAGTACAGAAATGACAAAGATGAAACCCAGTTCAACACCTTCCTCGACCATTTATCTGTAAGTATGGTTATGTGTCGAAACTAGAAATATCGTCTTGCTCTGTCCCATACTTTCTAGGTTGCTGATAATGAGACTCCCATAATTTTCAACAGATGAGGTTCAAGTTGGATAGCCAAGATGATGCAACCAGACAATCTTGCACCCATGTTTTCAAGTCTGCTTTGCGATAGTATCGGTATAACTTGAGGAAAACTCACTTTGAAGGCAAGGCTAACAGTGAACTTTCCCAAACATCTCTAGTGGAAAATATATCGGATGAAGACTGGAGGGGCCTTGTTAAACACTGGTCTGATCTGAAGTATCAGGTACATTATATATATGTGATCAGATCACATGGTGAAGTCCTATTTACGCATGTGCCACACAAATCTATCTTCTTGTAGGTGAACTGTTCAAAGAACAAGGCCAACCGTACGAAAGTGAAAATCCAACAGACGACGAGATCTTGTAGCTATATTGCACACTGCGAGGCTCTTGTAATTAGCTGCCGTTTCACTCTTTTCGCTGTACCATATTATCAGATCTATATTGACTTGTTCGAAATGCAGAGGAAAGCCCGCAAGGACCAAAAAGTACCTGAACCAAATGCTGTGGAAATCTTCAAGGACTGTCACACCAGCAAGAAGAAGGGCATGACTACACCAGTCAAAGACGCTGTTTTAAGTCCTTAATCCTCATGCCTTTTAACTACTACTTACTCTGACTTGTGCCTTGAACTGCATGGTTTGCAGCCAATGTCTATTGCTCTTTTCAATTTTATACACAATTGTCTTAGCGTATCATTGCACCTTACAAGGTTTAAAAGAGATGAGTGATGTTCCTTTTATCTTGACCCGTAATCTAGTTCCGTGCTAGACTTGCCCACACAACGTTGCAATTGCCTGTTTGTCTGTTCTCAGTTGTTTTGTGATATGAATGATGTCATACTATGCTTACCGTATTATAAACTTCGTCTCTTTATCCTTAGCCCTCAATACAATGTGAAGAAATAGACAATACATTAGCAATGGTACATGGTCATATGTTTGGAACCTGGTTTTATTATGTACTTTGTAATAAAATACAACTAATATTTTACATGGGTTCACCAGAATAAGATCTGTATATAGACCAAAGATATTTTGTTTGGTTTTGCTACCTCCTTAATATCTTCTGTTCTGGTACTACTAATGGAAAACCTCAACTTTTCAGTGAGCTATGGAAAAAATGGTGGAACCACCACCTTCTGAAGGTGGCGAGGCAACTATAACCGCAATGTCAGCTCTTGCTGCAGTGGGTCAGTACCTGTCCACTAACAGTGCCAAAAGCACGTTCCTGCCTAATACTGGGTTGGTTGTTAAGGCAATATCGTCCAAACTGCCTCATGATCAAGATATGCAAGCTCAAAGCAATGTTGTATCTGCTCTCCAGACACAAGTCCATTCCCTAACAGAGACCCTTTGTGAAAGAAGGAGAGACATTGTTTGATGTCGTCAAGATATGCATGGTTTTGAAACCAGAGTATCCGACATTTGCTATGTTGTTCAGGATCTTAGGGGAAATGAAGGCGAGGGTTATGGTGCTCCATCGGACAATACAGCATGAAAACATAACAGTCAGGTCAAATGAACCGAGCTTCTGAACTTCTGGTGTTCCCTATATTTGCACTAGTGGCGATCTTTGATGCCGAGTGGATGTAATCTGTGCAATCGCCTTAATAGCCTAGCGTTAGTTTCAGCCTTATTTATTTCCTAGTCTTCTTTTTCCCTGGTTTGCTAGTGGCCGCAACTACCATGGGCCATATACGGGCCATAGGATCCATGGGTCTCCTACGGGCCGTCGATAAATGGGCCTCCAACAGGGCCATAGAATCGGTCGGCCTCGGGCCGTCGGATAAATGGGTCTACATGGGCCGTAAACGGGCGTAATTGGTATCGTCCCAACACGGTAACGGGCCGTTAACAGGCCGTAGGACAGGAAAGGCTTAATTCTGTCACATGCATAACGAGTCGTTAATGGGCCAGAATATAGGACGGGGTGGAAATGGCGCAACGGGTTAACAGGCCAGAAACGGGCCGACTCTTGCCATGGGCCGAATTTGGCCCATTAGGGTAACAGGCCAGTAACGGGCCGACTCTTGCCATGGGCCGAATTTGGCCCATTAGGGGAACATGCCAGAAATGGGCCGACTCTTGCCATGGGCCGAATTTGGCCCATTAGGGTAATAGGCGAGTAATGGGCCGACTCTTGCCATGGGCCGAATTTGGCCTGTTAGGGGAACAGGCCAGTAACGGGCCGGAAGTAATCGAGGGCCGAAAAGGAGCCCAAGAACGTATGGGTCGTAAATAGGACGAAAGCTAACACGGGCTGGAAATGGCCCATGTAAATCACGGGCTGTCACCGTGGGCCTGTAAAGGGCCGAAAGATACGAAGGCCTCATATGCACCGAAAGACGTTGTCGGTGTGAAAACCGGCGGATCTTGGGTAGGGGGTCCCAAGCAGTGCGTCTTAGGATCAATGGTAACAGGAGGCAAGGGACACAGTGTTTACCCAGGTTCGGGCCCTCTCGATGGAGGTAAAACCCTACTCCTGCTTGATTAATATTGATGATATGGGTAGTACAAGAGTTGATCTACCACGAGATCAGAGAGGCTAAACCCTAGAAGCTAGCCTATGGTATGATTGTTGTTGTATATCTATTGACTAGCCGGGCCCCGGTTTATATAATACACCAGAGGCCTAGGATAACAAGAGTCCTAGCCGAATACGCCGGTGGGGGAGGAGTCCTTGTCTTGATCGCCAAGTCTTGTAGATTCTTCCTTGTATGCGGCAGCTGTCCGGACTGGCCCATGAGTATACGGCCATGGGGGTCCTCGGCCCAATCCAACTGATCGGGAGACGACGCGTTGAGTACCCCCTAGTCCAGGACACCGTCAGTAGCCCCCTGAACCGGTCTTCAAGTTAGGGACACTCCTCGATTCTTCCGAACTGTTCTTCATCTTAGGTTGCCGGTCTTGAAAACTGGTTCAACAAATCTTCTCATCTTCGATCTTGAGGATCGCTGAAATGCATTCGACAAGTTTATATGTCGGGTATCCGAGGAGCCCCTTTAAGTTTCCGGCCTTTATCAATGCCTTGTTATTTTTATGCCACACCTCGGGTTTGAAGTTGTTCCCGGGCGGCAACGTCCTCTTGCGTTCGAGCTCCAATGCCGGACTGCATTCGAGGTATCTTTTGCAGCCGAGCACCAATGCCGGACTGCTTCCCAGCTCTAACGCCGGACTATGTATCCGAGCTCCAACGCCGGACAGTATCCGAGCTCCAACGCCGGACTGTATCCGAGCTCCAACGCCGGACTATGTATCCGAGCTCCAACGCCGGACTGTATCCGAGGTATCCTAAATTACCTTGGTTCAAAGAAGTTTGAAGGAGTTTAGCCGAGCTTAATGCCGGAAATGCCCTCTATGGAGCCAGCCACTAGCGCCCGAGCTTTATGCCGGACTGCTTCTGAGGTGGTGCACCACCCCGAATGTGGGCCGATTTTTGTCAATATTTTTGATTGGTGCAATTTATTCTCTGCCGAGATACATAGCCAGTAGCCTTCAAGGTGGGTATCGGTCTAAAACCCGAGATGCACATGAAGGATGACATAATACCGCTGATCCCCGTAGCCGCTGAGACTCAGGTTGATTTGCAAAATCAGTCTGAGCATCAAGTCCTAGCTCGGCAGAATACTTCGGGACACAAAAAGCGGCGTGCTCAGTCCTCGAGACTCAGGTTGGGTGCGGCCGACCAACCTGAGGATTAAAATCTCCTCGGAAACTATATTGCACTTAAAAATTTCTGCATAGAACAGGCAATGCAGTAGCCCCCGAGACACTAGTCGGGTGGAAACACCAGATCAGGGGATCGATGTGCCCCTTTAATATTTGTAAATAATAAGCCCGAAGCCCAGTAGCCCCCGAGCCTGAATGCGGGAACGGGAGGCCGAATTAAGGATTGATATCCATAGTAAAATCACAAATTATGTGTAATGACTCTATGTATCCAAGTACTTTATGTCATTAATGCTTGGATCCGCATTGTACAAAACTTTGTTGACCAACCATTGGCTTCCACCTCCTCGGCCAATAGCCGAGGAGTGTTTGTCCTACTTTATAAAGCCTTTATGAGGACAAAGATTTACAACAAACAAGGAAATCTGGCCATACGGTTTTATAAACAAAGGTACGCGGAGAGACATGTTATATTATTGTTTAATAGAAGAAATGTCTTCCAAAGAAAATAGTCCCGCTATCGATTCCTTTCTTTGGGTTGTCATGCTAAGCATGATCATGAAACCTCAGCTCCAATGTAAGAGCAAAATATCGAGAATTTAGTTTGGGAGGCCAGTTAATAGCCCCTGGTAGTGTTCGGCGACAGTCGAGGTCAAGCAGTAAACACTTAGGCCATTGTTATGAATGGCCCGACGTTTAATGCCGTCATCGGATCGCCGACCAGTTTACGCTTATTGTGACAGTCAGTTTTCGGCTTTCTCCACGGAGGTGCTTAACCATGTGAGCTGGAAGCACAATCGCAGTGGTTATCCCTTTGCACACCTAGCCGAACAAAGCAGAACATAGGAGGCAAGCACAGGAGCCGGGCAACCCAACTATTGACCGAAGACACAATTCGAAACCGATGCATATATAGCAATATCCGAGAACGTTTTTGCCGAATCTCTAAAGGTGTCCGGCGTTGCACTGCGAGACTTGTGCTGAAAACACACAAATAGTTTAAAAGTGCCATCGGCTCGAAAAGCCAAAAACTTATTCAAAAGGTTAATGTCCGAACTAGAGCAAGTGTTAGGTGCCAATCCGAAAATTGGACTTTAGAAAAAAAAAGGTGCTTCTGCCGTGCTTTAACATGACACATCCTATCTCAAAACTTCAAGCGGGTCAGCCTACGGCTTCAACCTCCTATCCCGAAGGCGGAGTACTTCTTACTAGGCCAGTTTAGCAAACTAAACTCTAGCGGCTTTGAGAGAGAAATTAGGCTCCCCGGCTAGTGACCGCACACTTGTGTTGAAAAAAGGAGCGATAAATAATAATAAAAACTTTGCAACGACTAAGAGGAAAAACACTTATCATAAAATGGCTCATATAAATTTAAGAGCCCCCAAGTGACTTAGGTAAAGGAATGATTGCATGTACCAAAGTACTTATATCATATCTATGTTCAACCGAACTTTAAACGCGTCTTAACCGACCGTCGGCTTCTCCCTCTTCGGTCAAGGACCGAAAAGTGTTATGTACTCCATCTGTCGAGAATATCGACGGTGTTTCCAATAACCAGGCAATCAGGCCATAAGGCTGTAACAGACAAAGCGCACTCAGGGAACTTATGCTATATTACTGTGAAGAGTAAGAAGCATCTTCGAAGAAAATAGTACCCCCACCGATACCTTTCTTCGGTGCTCATCGTTATTATGAGACTTGTGCAATAGATTTTTTGTACTCATGAGTTCTGTTGTGTGCCGACCATGATTGAAAACAATAAGAGCGCTAGCTTTCGGCTTCACCCAGTCTGAGGTCCGGCTCGATTGACCCGATCGTGACAATCGCAGAGGTGCTCCCTTTACTCCCTAGCCGAACAATCGGGAACGTAGGGGTAAGCACAGGAGCCAGGAAACCCAGTTTGCAAATCTCTTAAGTCAATATGGTGCATATTGTGGCGTAATACACGAATAAGGAACGAAGTCGTACAAGTATAACCATATGCAAGAGGAAAAATCTTCGTGAAGGAAGCCCCCAAGTAAACGGGGTATTTGAATTTGTGCGTCACAAACAAAGTTTGGACAAGGAAATTTTGACAAGCAATTTTTTTCCAAAGCCGAACACAAGTTAAAAATTTAAAACTTTGAGCATGAAGACAACTTAGCTGGTTAATGTGTTCGGTATTGGTGACGCGGTCCGAGCTTGATGCGGGACAAGGTTCCATCCCCGAGCCGGTCCCGAGGTGGCGGAGCAAAGAGCTCGGCACTCCGAAGTGGTGACATAGCACGATCAATGCGGGATGGCAGGGTGATGCCGAAGTCCCCGGCATGGGGTAACGAAGTGTTGACGAAGCCCCCCGTCCAGCCGAGGTGACGCCAAAGGATATACTCCGGCAAGATCATTTTCCTGTGCACAAAAAATAGTGCAAACCGGAGATAATAGTAATAATAATAAAAATAAAAAAATCGTTGCGTAACAAATAATTTATGCAAAGTGAGTAATAAAAGAAATATGGTCTGGCGCCGAAGTCAATGTCGATGCAGGGCGGCGGCATGATGCGGTAAAGGCATGGCAAGGCCTGAATTCACAGGTCGGTTCGAGTTCCGGATGCGGCGTTCGCCGGACTATGTACGGAAACTGACCGAACCACCATGCGACCGTCGTTAATGCGCCCACCATTTGATAGACTTGTGTACATATGACGGACAAATCAGAGTAATAATTCATTGGGAAAAATGAACCCTAACAAGCAAAAAATACTAGGATTAATAGCACCTGGCTTATTTGTTGTAGCAATCCGAAGAAAGGTGATTCCCAAAATTGGGACTCGATCCGCACACCTACCACCTGATAGGCGATAAAGCAACGGCATGGCGAAGCTGGCAAAGGTTGGCTCGCCAAGGCAAAGCCCTCGGTCCAGCTAACATGACGGAGCTGGTCGGCCAGCGACGCCGAAGTCTCCGGAGTAGGTTGATGAAGAGATGATGAAGCCCCCGGTCCAGCGATGCAGGTCGTGACGTGGTCGATGCTGGCTTGATGAAGTGACCGTGAGGCGATGCAGGTGTGCCCGCTCTGTGTAATCCGTGGGGCGACGATGTTGTTGACGATTTATCCTTCGCGATGCCGAACTATTGTTCGGCTGGCCGAGATGATGATCCGAAGAAATTGAGCTCGGATCAACAAAGCGATGATGTGTCTAACGCAAGTCGGCCGCCGTGGAGTGATGTTGTCGGGCTGGTTAGACACCAGCGCGACGGTGAACTTCGTATTGCAAGAATACTTTTAATACTACTGGGATGTGTTTGAGAATAAAACACAACACCCCATACGAAAACTTCCTTCAAAAAGGATGTCCGAGATCCCGTTCATAAAGAAGATGAATTCGGGTCGGATTCGTTCTCGCGCAGAAAACAGATCCAAAAAGGGATGCACTAATCGGAAGTTTCCCGGAGTTTGGACGGTCAGATCGAGCTGAATTTTTGGCAGGTGGTAGATATGGGAATTCCGCAGAAAAATCAACGGTTGGATCCTCCAAAGGACATCCGAGCTAGATGCTGGATACCACGCCCTAAACTCGTCCAGATTCTCGTCCAGATTCAACAGGGCTCCGGTATATCGGAGATTGCCGGAGATTCCTCCATCGGAACTCGACGAAATTTTTGCAGGGTTGTTGTAGACTTAATTCCGCATAATTCCACCAAAGTAATCATTTAAGTGACACTCGAGGAGGCGGTGGCGGCGGATACAAGTTTGCTGTCCAGAAAAATAGCACGGTCGCCTGAGGGCAATGTTGACGTTGAGCCCCTGAGCTCCATGGATGACTCCTCCATGATCTTGATAGAGATCGGAGTTGGTGTTGACGAAGGCCTTCATCCGAACATGACGATCGGAGGTAGGCCGCGGTCCTCGGTCAAGCCAAGGTGACCAGTCGAGCTGGTGACGAAGAAGCCGACGTCGCAGTTGACCTGCAGTCGAGCCATTGATCCTTACGCCGATCACACAACGGAACTCTCAATGAAAGCACCAATGTCGGTGTCAAAACTGGCGGATCTCGGGTAGGGGGTCCCAGGCAGTGGGTCTTAGGATCCATGGTAATAGGAGGCAAGGGACACAATGTTTACCCAGGTTCGGGCCCTCTCGATGGAGGTAAAACCCTACTCCTGCTTGATTAATATTGATGATATGGGTAGTACAAGAGTTGATCTACCATGAGATCAGAGAGGCTAAACCCTAGAAGCTAGCCTATGGTATGATTGTTGTTGTATATCTATCGACTAGCCGGGCCCCGGATTATATAATGCACCAGAGGCCTAGGATAACAAGAGTCCTAGCCGAATACGCCGGTGGAGGAGGAGTCCTTTTCTTGATCGTCAAGTCTTGTAGATTCTTCCTTGTATGCGGCAGCTGTCCGGACTGGCCCATGAGTATACGGCCATGGGGGTCCTCGGCCCAATCCAACTGATCGGGAGACGACGCGTTGAGTACCCCCTAGTCCAGGACACCGTCAGACGTCGTGGGCCATACATGGGCCAAAAGTGAAATGGGCTGGTGTTATATTCGACGGCCCACATGACGTTGTTGGGCCGATTTCCTTCAGGGCCTAACGGGCCGTGAGTTAACGGGCCGTAAAATGGGCTATTTGCGAAGAGAACGTTAACAGGCTTTTCATGGGCCAGCCCGTTAACTTTTGACCAAGTCAAACAGGCCGGCTTTGTAAGCTAAATGGGCCAGTGGTGGGCCGTGGCACGTGTCGACATATCATAGGCGCCTATCTGACCCACTGACGAGCTGACACGTGTTTCGTCCGGCCAATAAGAATTTTACAGTGGAAATTTCCCATTGGTCGGGGCTGTTAACGGGTTATTGGATCCAAAACCCAACCTGATAGCTTAACGGTGTTCCGTTACGGTGGATGCCACGTGTCGGTCACCCTTGACGAAAGCAGTTCTGTGACGCGTGATTTATCGTCATGGAAATGGACACTTCTGTGATGATAATTTTGGTAATGTCATGCAACACTTCTACGACAGCACAGGTATGACTATCTTGATTCTGTCATAAATTTGTCATGGATGTACATGCATGACAAAAAACGCGACCTACTGTGACAAACACGTATCATCACGGAAGTTTATTTTTTTTGTAGTGTGTAGCATACACTTATGACCTACGATAGGACCTGGCTAATAGAGCCGGCCAGATCAATCTATGGATCAAGGGGGCATGCACCAGCGCGAGAAGATGGCCATCAAGCCTGGCGCGACAAGCACAAGTTCACTCGGGCTGAAAACCGCATATGGACTCCATCCGAACTGCGTCATGATGTTGCCTAATATAAAGGCGCCGCACACCCCCTATGCTTCACTGATCAGGTAACGGAGCACCAGTTCCCAGAATGGTTTAAACCCGTGAACATTGAATCATACTATGGCACAACAGATCCTGCAGTATGGATTGAAGATTTTCTTCTCCACATTCACATGGCTCGCGGTGATGATATACATGCCATCAAATACCTCCCCCTCAAACTTAAGGGACCAGCTCGGCACTGGTTAACAGCCTCCCAGAAAACTCTATTGGAAGTTGGGAAGACCTGGAGGATGCCTTTAGAGACAACTTCCTGGGCACTTATATCTGGCTTCCGGACACCAATGACCTCAATCACATAGTCCAGCAGCCTGGAGAGTCAGCCAGAAAATTCTGGACCCGGTTCCTAATTAAAAAGAACCAAATTGTTGATTGTCCGGACGCCGAGGCTCTAGCAGCCTTTAAACATAGCATCCGCGATGAATGGCTAGCCCGACACCTCGGCCAAGAAAAGCCGAAGTCCATGGCAGCCCTCACATCACTCATGACCCGCTTTTGCGCAGGCGAAGATAGCTGGCTTGCCCGTAGTAGCAACAGTACCAGAGATCCTGGCATTTCTGAAGCAAGGAGCAGAAATGGCAGGCCTCGACGCAACAAAAACAAGCGTTGGAGCAACATTAGCAATGCCGAAGCCACGACGCTCAATGCCGGATTCAGTGGCTCCAAACCCAGTTAGCGGAAGAGGCCATTCAAAATAAACAAAGAAGATTCATCTAGCCTGGACCGAATACTCGATCGACCTTGCCAGATTCACGGCACCTCGGCCAAGCCTGCCAACCATATTAACATAAGTTGTTGGGTCTTTAAATAGGCTGGTAAGTTAAACACTGAGCACACGGGGAAACAGTCACCCAGCGAGGATGACAACGAGGAGCCTCGCCCACCGAACACAGGGGGACAGAAAAAATTTCCCCCCGAGGTCAAGACGGTGAACATGTTAGACGTTACTCACATCCCCAAGAGGAGCACAAGCACGCGTTAAGGGACGTCTATGCGATAGAGCCAGTCGCCCCAAAATTCAACCCATGGTCAGCATGCCCGATCACCTTTGATCGCAGAGACCATCCGACCAGTATCTGTCATGGAGGTTCAGCCGAGTTGGTCCTCGACCCAATTATCGATGGATTCCACCTCACGAGAGTCCTCATGGATGGCGGCAGCAGTCTTAACCTGCTCTATCAGGACACAGTTTGGAAAATGGGTATTGACTCGTCAAGAATCAAGCCTACCAAAACTACGTTTAAAGGAGTAATACCTGGTGTAGAGGACCGCTGCACGGGCTCAATCACATTGGAAGTCGTCTTTGGTTCGTCGGACAACTTTCGAAGCGAAGACTTGATCTTCGACATCGTCCCTTTCCGCAGTGGCTATCATGCACTGCTCGGACGAACTATGTTTTCCCGCTTCAATGCGGTCCCGCACTATGCTTATCTAAAACTCAAAATGCTAGGACCACGTGGTGTTATAGCAATCCATGGAAACATGGATCGCTCCCTCCGTACCGAGGAACACAATGCGGCCCTCACAGCGGAAGTGCAGGTCGGCCTTATCAAGCCAAACTCCACATCGGCAGTCAAGCCCTCGAACCCTGTCAAACGAGTCTGGACTACCCCACAGAATTATATAGTCCAGCTCGTAAGGAGCTCGATTAGCAATTCGGCCTCTGTCTTAGCCCCAACCTAACAGCAACGTATGTACGTCGTGCACATAACTACGCACTAAAGATACCATGGGCGACGATGGAGGTATATCAAGGATAAAGTCCACAATTCGGCTCGACCGTACCTGGACCCCCATATCTACCCTTTTCTTAACTTTGTTTTTTTCAGGTTCCCTACAACCCACATCACGTTTTTATGGTACCAAGGGCTATTTTTCCGGCCCCTTATGAAAACCTATTGATTAATCCTCACAAAGGATCACACACCAAGGCGAAAAGCAGCGCAGATGTACGGCGGAGTACCTAAAGGATCTTTCAATATCACCTCTTCCCCTTTTTAGTACCTATACACTGCTTTCCCTTTCGCTCGGCATGTAAAATAGCCTCGATGTTTATAGCATTATCCGTACAAATACGTTTTGAGGTATCAATCAGACTATGATGGAAACAGTTTTTCGCCCAAACTATTCGGTACTGGCTTATTTCCTAATCTGTATTCCCTCTTCTGTTTTGTCTGATTGTCATGTACACCTCGGCACGACCTAAATCGCCAGGGGATCCATTCATCCACGTACATTTCTTAAATATAACATAAGTCCGTACACTTTTATAGTACAATCCGGCGTCCCGAATCTAGCATTATATGCATCGGCTCCGAATCATGTTTTGGGTCAATAGTTGGGTTTCCCGGCTCATGTGGTTACTACCTTAGGTTCCGATTGTTCGACTAAGGAAGTAAAGGGAGAACTACTGCGATTGTGTTTCGGGTTAGCCGGATAAACACCTCAGTAGAGAAAGCCGAAAACTAACTGTCATGATGTGGCGAGAGTTGTTCAGCTATTCGGTGAGTCGGTATAAATTTCTTGCAATTTTTTTCGTGTCACATGAAGGACTGGTTTTTACCTAGTCAGGTGTCTACAACAACCAAGTTCGGATCACCAAACAATACCAGGGGCTGCGCCTACAATCTTATTTTCAAACTCCTATGGCTAAGTGAGAGTGATAAAGCCACGAAGTCTGATTGCCTGGTTCGCCGCACTAGCACCTCCTTCAAGGACCAAGCCGTTGGGTTAAGTGTATTTTTGTGCTTTTCCGAACAACCCCGTAGTATCTATGTGAGGGGCTGAAGACGACGATAGGCCAACTCTCATTTTCAATAAACAGCTGCAACAGAGGATAAATAATTTCAGATGAAACAAGACTAAAATTATACAAACGCCTTGTTTTCATTATACAAAGTTTGGGAAGCACATATACATTCATTCAAAAATGATGTCCTTCGAACACAGGCCCTCTATAATGCGAGATCCTTCGAGGACGTCGTTGAAGTATCGCTCCGGCATACGATGCTCCTTGCCCGCGGGCGGTCCCTCGGTTGCAAGACTGGTGGCATTCATCTTCGCCCACTGCACCTTAACACGGGCCAAGGCCATCCGGGCACCTACGATACAGACTGACCGCTTTATACCATCAAGCCATGGGAAGGCATCGACTAGCCGCTTAACAAGCCCAAAGTAGCTACTAGGTATGGGTTCGGCTAGCCAAATACGGACTATGACATCCTTCATGGCCAGTTCGGCAACCCTATGTAGCTCGGTCAACTATTTCAGCTGATCACTGAGGGGCACAGAATGCTCTGGCGCAAGGTACTGCGACCAGAACAGCTTCACGGTTGAGCTCCCCTCTTCGGCTCGGAAGAAATCTGCAGCATCTGCAATACTTCGGGGCAGATCCGCAAACGCTTCTGGAGAACTCCAAATGCCTGTCAGTAAGGTGTACTTTCTCCTTACAAATTTGCTCTGCATATTAAAGGCCATATCCGCCGCGATCTACTTGGCTTCTCGGATCTCCTGACGGGCGCCTTGGGCTTCAACCCAGGCCTCCTTCGCACTTTGGCGCGCCGTAGCAAGTTCGGAGTCTCGATCCAACACCTTGTGCTCCAAGAACTCACATTTGCTCATAGCATTCGTGAGCTCTTGTTGGAATTCATCCAACCTTGCTTCATGTTTCTGGCGGGCGGCTCGCTCCTCATCCGCCTCCTTCTTAGCCTCGGCCAGAGCACTCTTGAGGGCCTCGACCTCAGACGACACCTATGAGTGCAATCATAAAGCTCATTTAGATAACAAATTGGAATTCATATCATTTCAGATATGCTTCGGTATCGCATACCTTGTTTTTCCTACACTTCGGCTTTAGTTCGGACAGTTCGGCAACATGCGAGGTTGCTGCTAGCTTCGCAGCATGTTCATCAAAAGAGACATATATGTTATATCCTACGAAGTATTATTCGATCCTCTGTTTGGCCTTTCTTTGCGAACACCGAACATAGTCTCAGGGGATACTATCTATACACAGGCATTCCTTTTACAAATAGCCAAAAAATATATAATGTCACATACCTCAAAGCCTGCTAAATGGCTAGTATAAGCTTCGTTCAATCCGCTCTTAGCGGACCAAACCTTTTTAACCACCACACCAATAAGGGTACGGTGTTCCTCTACAATGGAACTACTTTGAGATGCTTCGACCAGAGTGTCCGCCGCCTCTGGATTAATAGAGGACGCCGGTGAAGATAGCGTGCACCCTTCTCTCGAAGGAGGCTGCTAGCCCAATTCCGGAGCCGTATGGGTCTCCGGAATAATATTTGGTTGGGGGCCGAATGGAGCATGGCTCCTGTGGCCGGTCTCCATGGGGGTCGATTTCCCCCTCTCTTCGGTGACAGAGGTATTACCTCCGTCGCCACCTTCACGGCCTCCCGCACCTCCCCATGACCTGGAGGGGTTCTTCGGGACAACACTTCGGTGTTGTCTGTAGCGATGGGTGGAGAGACCTGCGGAGGTGAATCGCTCTCCATCGCGTTCGGCCCTAGCGAGTTCCCAGATGAAGACGATCATTGGGGGAGATTGCGAGCCGGACTGCAATGCGTAATTCAGTATGTTAAAATAAAAAGGCATAAATTTAGATATGTGTACCGTGTCTTCGGATACTTACGATCCGACCAAGGGTTTCGGCCTGGGGTGTCACTCAAGGATGACATTGACATCCGCTTCGGAATCATCCGAAAGGGAGGGTTTCCCCTTCTTGGTCGCCTCCGCCTCTAGATCCATGGAAGCCGCCCTTTTCTTCTTTCCCCCCTTGTGGGGAGAATTGCTATCTTCCTCCTCTACATCTTCGCCATGAGAAGAGGAGGTGTCGGTATCTTCGGACATAACGTCTGAAGCGCCCTTACGGCGGAGACCACCTCTGTCCTCCTTGCCTTTCATCTTGGCCTTCTTCTCCGGTGCCTAATATGGCGGGGGAACCATCATATTGGTCAACAAAGGGATGGCTGGGTCTTCGGGCCGCGGCGCTGGACATTGGATTTGCTCCGCCTTCTTTGTCCAGCACTGTGGGAGTAATGGAAGGTTCAATATACTCATTGGATTTGTAAATTAAAGTCATTATGAAACTTACAGGAGTAGTCGGATGAACGCAGTCGAGGCCGCGGTCTTCGTTTGTTTCCGGCCACGACTTTTGAGTCTTGAAGAGCAGCTTCCATATGTCTTCGTGCCTCGTGCCGAAGAACCGCTGAAGGGTCCGAGGACCGGCCGGTCGAATTCCCACATCTGATGAGTCCGGTGTTGACAAGGAAGAATCTGGCGAAAAAGCATCACCTGGATCACGCTGGCAAGGCTGGTGTTCTTGTTTATCATGCCCTTGACGCAGCTCTCCAGCGTCGTCACCTCGTCAGGCGACTCCCAAAATTTAGCCATAATTTTAAGAACTCGACAGTTCAGGTACCCGACATTTGGGGTTCAGGTTTCCCGGTTTACCTCAAATAGGAGTAGCATCTAAAAATTCTCCGTGCATGCGGAAAACCAAATTTGAGCCAGTCATGACCGACGAAATACGAGTAGGCAGCCGACGCTGCGCTGCACTGCTCCACGCTGTCACGGCTCTGCTCATCATCAAGGTGGTGACCTTGCCGATAGGGAAAAAGGGATCACGGGAGGTGGCCGGCACGGCAGGTGGTGCTTCCCATTCCTGCTCTTTGGCGATGCGGCAAGGAATGAGGGCTGGTCGGCTGCGTCGCATGTGGGGGCACTGTTGTTGTTGTGCTCTACGCGTGCGTGTGAAGGATGGCGGCATGGAGTCATGGACAACGCCTCGATGGATAGGGTTGAGGAGGTGCTACTGCAAGTATGCGAGGAAGTGTGGTGCGTGCAGGTGTGGCCTATTAGGCCGTTCTGCTGGCCCATGCGAGGTTTTTCCATTTGGTTTTTACCTGGCCTGTAACCCAAATTACCCAAATAAAATTTAGGTTTTCAAAACTGGTACCCCAATATACTGCTCGGTTTTTCAGGTTCGGGTAATACAGGTTCGGGTTCGCGCTACGGATTTTGGATTTTATGGCTAGCGTGATTTAGTAGCACCACAGGTCTTGGGGTCGACTCCTTGTGGAAGCAGATTTAAACAGGTATGGGCAAAAATTTATGACCCTGATAAGTGCCATGCGTGTGGCACAAAGAAATCTCGTCCATATGCGTGGGCTGGAGGAGGTGGGCCAAACTCCTTTCTAGCCACCCATTAACCTTTTTATTTCATTCACACATGCATGCAAACAGAGACAAAAACAGATGATGTCAGTAGGAATCTTCTGGATATTTTAAAATTTAAAAGGTTTTATCTATTAAATAAACAATTCGATTGAAAATCTATTTTCACCATTAATCTATCGCGACGAGGACTTCGAAACTAGATCCCATATCGATATATTTCGACAATATTTTTTGGAGGTCAAAAGTTGTCATGTCTATTACGCATAAATTGCTATGGTGTTTACACCCAAGTTGCCATGATATGTTTCAGCTAGTTGTTCCTCTACGTTTAAAGTAAATTCTGACATGTTATAAAAAACAGAATTAGCAAACTAAACTTGCCATGAAGAATTACTAACATGTGCCACGATCCTTGAAGTAATTTTGACATCATTCATAATTAAAAAGAAATCTGACGTCAATTTCTTTAAAAATGCATAGTCAAGTACTTAAGTTTGCCATGATGCATGCACTAGAATTTTCCATGGTTCATATAAAAAATAATTTTTATGGTCAAAATACTAAAATTGGCATGATCTATAAACTAAAATTTCCATGATCCATGAATTAAATTTACTATGCTTAATTACTAAAAGTTGCCATGGTCAATTAATAAAAAAGATCGTGAAATGTAGTTGAAATACAATGGTAGCTTTAAATCTAAAAAAAAAAGTAGAATATCATGGCAACTTTTGTGAAACACTATGACAACTTGAGTGTAGTATCTTGGCAACTTTTGACCAAAAAAGTCATCAAAACTTACCAATATGAGATATAGTTTTGAAGATCTCTTCGAGACAGATTTAATGATGAAAACAGATTTTAATAGGACTTTTTATTTAAGAGACAAAACATTTTTAAGTCCGAAAAAGCAAAAAGATTCCCCTGATGTCATCTGTTTAATGTGGCAAAATGGATGGTAATGGGGATGTTTGGACCATGTTGTTTCATGCCACATGTGTCGCACTTATCATTTGGGAATTTTTTTGGAATAAACGACTGTAGGGCTGTTGCTGTACAATAAATAGTAAAGGAAAGGAAACACAAATTTATGCTTCCATGGAAGAAGAAAATTATTTAGTGCACTCTCAGCCCACAAAAGTATTTTATAGGGGTTCCTGCAAGGGGTACACTTTAGTTAGTTGCCTTCCATAGTATCACCCTTATAGGGGAGAAACTAACTCAAGGGTACCCCTTGAAGGAAATATGCCCTAGAGGCAATAATAAAGTTATTATTTATTTCCTTATTTCATGA
This sequence comes from Triticum dicoccoides, assembly GCF_002162155.2. Classification (NCBI taxonomy): domain Eukaryota; kingdom Viridiplantae; phylum Streptophyta; class Magnoliopsida; order Poales; family Poaceae; genus Triticum; species Triticum dicoccoides. The sequence continues at coordinate 693,521,938 of NC_041393.1, forward strand.
TAAATGTTTATTATTCATGCTAGAATTGTATTAACCGGAAACATAATACATGTGTGAATACATAGACAAACAAAGTGTCACTAGTATGCCTCTACTTGACTAGCTCGTTAATCAAAGATGGTTATGTTTCCTAACCATGAACAATGAGTTGTTATTTGATTAACGAGGTCACATCATTAGTTGAATGATCTGATTGACATGACACATTCCATTAGCTTAGCACACGATCGTTTAGTATGTTGCTATTGCTTTCTTCATGACTTATACATGTTCCTATGACTATGAGATTATGCAACTCCCGTTTGCCGGAGGAACACTTTGGGTACTACCAAACGTCACAACGTAACTGGGTGATTATAAAGGAGTACTACAGGTGTCTCCAATGGTCGATGTTGAGTTGGCGTATTTCGAGATTAGGATTTGTCACTCCGATTGTCGGAGAGGTATCTCTGGGCCCTCTCGGTAATACACATCACATAAGCCTTGCAAGCATTACAACTAATATGTTAGTTGTGAGATGATGTATTACGGAACGAGTAAAGAGACTTGCCGGTAACGAGATTGAACTAGGTATTGGATACCGACGATCGAATCTCGGGCAAGTAACATACCGATGACAAAGGGAACAACGTATGTTGTTATGCGGTCTGACCGATAAAGATCTTCATAGAATATGTAGGAGCCAATATGGGCATCCAGGTCCCGCTATTGGTTATTGACCGGAGACGTTTGTCGGTCATGTCTACATTGTTCTCGAACCCGTAGGGTCCGCACGCTTAAGGTTACGATGACAGTTATATTATGAGTTTATGCATTTTGATGTACCGAAGGTTGTTCGGAGTCCCGGATGTGATCACGGACATGACGAGGAGTCTCGAAATGGTCGAGACATAAAGATTGATATATTGGAAGCCTATGTTTGGACATCGGAAGTGTTCCGGGTGAAATCGGGATTTTACCGGGTTACCGGGAGGTTACCGGAACCCCCCGGGAGCCATATGGGCCATCATGGGCCTTAGTGGAAAGGAGAAAGGGGCAGCCCAAGGGGGCTGTGCGCCTCCCCCCTTCCCCTAGTCCTATTAGGACTAGGAGAGGTGGCCGGCCACCCCTCTCCCTCTTTCCCCCTTGGGAATCCTAGTTGGAATAGGATTGGGGGGGGAGTCCTACTCCCGGTAGGAGTAGGACTCCTCCTGCGCCTCTCTCTCTTGGCCGGCACCCCCTCCCCCCTTGGCTCCTTTATATACTGAGGTAGAGGCACCCCAAACACACAAGTTGACACAAGTTGATCCACGTGATCTATTCCTTAGCCGTGTGCGGTGCCCCCTGCCACCATATTCCTCGATAATACTGTAGCGGAGTTTAGGTGAAGCCCTGCTGCTGTAGTTCATCAAGATCGTCACCACGCCGTCGTGCTGACGGAACTCTTCCCCGACACTTTGCTGGATCGGAGTCCGGGGATCGTCATCGAGCTGAACGTGTGCTCGAACTCGGAGGTCTCGTAGTTTCGGTGCTTGATCGGTTGGATCGAGAAGACGTACGACTACTTCCTCTACGTCGTGTCATCGCTTCCGCAGTCGGTCTGCGTTGGGTACGTAGACAATACTCTCCCCTCGTTGCTATGCATCACATGATCTTGCGTGTGCGTAGGAATTTTTTTTGAAATTACTACGAAACCCAACAGTGGCATCCGAGCCTAGGTTATTTATGTTGATGTTATATGCACGAGTAGAACACAAGTGAGTTGTGGACGATACAAGTCATACTGCCTACCAGCATGTCATACTTTGGTTCGGCGGTATTGTTGGACGAGACGACCCGGACCAACCTTACGCGTACGCTTACGCGAGACCGGTTCCCTCGACGTGCTTTGCACAGAGATGGCTTGCGGGCGACTGTCTCTCAAACTTTAGTTGAACCAAGTATGGCTACGCCCGGTCCTTGCGAAGGTTAAAACGGAGTCTATTTGACAAACTATCGTTGTGGTTTTGATGCGTAGGTGAGATTGGTTCTTACTTAAGCCCGTAGCAGCCACGTAAAACATGCAACAACAAAGTAGAGGACGTCTAACTTATTTTTGCAGGGCATGTTGTGATGTGATATGGTCAAGGCATGATGCTGAATTTTATTGTATGAGATGATCATGTTTTGTAACCGAGTTATCGGCAACTGGCAGGAGCCATATGGTTGTCGCTTTATTGTATGCAATGCAATCGCGATGTAATGCTTTACTTTATTACTAAACGGTAGTGATAGTCGTGGAAGCATAAGATTGGCGAGACGACAACGATGCTACGATGGAGATCAAGGTGTCACGCCGGTGACGATGGTGATCATGACGGTGCTTCGGAGATGGAGATCACAGGCACAAGATGATGATGGCCATATCATATCACTTATATTGATTGCATGTGATGTTTATCTTTTTATGCATCTTATCTTGCTTTGATTGACGGTAGCATTATAAGATGATCTCTCACTAAATTATCAAGAAGTGTTCTCCCTGAGTATGCACCGTTGCGAAAGTTCTTCGTGCTGAGACACCACGTGATGATCGGGTGTGATAGGCTCTACGTTCAAATACAACGGGTGCAAAACAGTTGCGCACGCAGAATACTCAGGTTAAACTTGACGAGCCTAGCATATGTAGATATGGCCTCGGAACACGGAGACCGAAAGGTCGAGCGTGAATCATATAGTAGATATGATCAACATAATGATGTTCACCGATGAAACTACTCCATCTCACGTGATGATCGGACATGGTTTAGTTGATTTGGATCACGTAATCACTTAGAGGATTAGAGGGATGTCTATCTAAGTGGGAGTTCTTTAAGTAATATGATTAATTGAACTTTAATTTATCATGAAATTAGTCCTGATAGTATTTTGCAAATTATGTTGTAGATCAATAGCTCGCGTTGTTGCTTCCCTGTGTTTATTTTGATATGTTCCTAGAGAAAAATTGTGTTGAAAAGTGTTAGTAGCAATGATGCGGATTGGATCCGTGATCTGAGGTTTATCCTCATTGCTGCACAGAAGAATTATGTCCTTGATGCACCGCTAGGTGACAGACCTATTGCAGGAGCAGATGCAGACGTTATGAACGTTTGGCTGGCTCAATATGATGACTACTTGATAGTTTAGTGCACCATGCTTAAACGGCTTAGAATCGGGACTTCAAAGACGTTTTGAACGTCATGGACCATATGAGATGTTCCTGGAGTTGAAGTTAATATTTCAAGCAAATACCCGAGTTGAGAGATATGAAGTCTCCAACAAGTTCTATAGCTAAAAGATGGAGGAGAATCGCTCAACTAGTGAGCATGTACTTAGATTGTCTGGGTACTTCAATCGCTTGAATCAAGTGGGAGATAATCTTCCAGATAAGATAGTGATTGACAGAATTCTCTAGTCACCACCACCAAGTTAGTAGAACTTCGTGATGAACTATAATGCAAGGGATGACGTAAACAATTCCCGAGCTCTTCGTGATGCTAAAATCGACGAAGGTAGAAATCAAGAAAAACATCAAGTGTTGATGGTAGACACGACCACTAGTTTCAAGAAAAGGGCAAAGGGAAGAAGGGGAACTTCAAGAAGAACGGCAAGCGAGTTGCTGCTCAAGTGAAGAAGCCCAAGTCTGGTCCTAAGCCTGAGACTAAGTGCTTCTACTACAAAGGGATTGGTCACTGGAAGCGGAACTACCCCAAGTGATTGGCGGATAAGAAGGATGGCAAAGTGAACATAAGTATATTTGATATACATGTTATTGATGTGTACTTTACTAGTGTTTATAGCAAACCCCTTAGTATTAGGTACTAGTTCAGTTGCTAAGATTAGTAACTCGAAACGGGAGTTGCAGAATAAACAAAGACTAGTTGAAGGGGAAGTGACGATGAGTGTTGGAAGTAGTTCCAAGATTAATATGATCATCATCGCACACTCCCTATACTTTCGGGATTAGTGTTGAAACTAAATAAGTGTTATTTGGTGTTGGCGTTGAGCATGAATATGATTTGATCATGTTTATTGCAATACGGTTATTTATTTAAGTAAGAGAATAAACTGTTGTTCTGTTTACATGAATAAAACCTTATATGGTTACACACCCAATGAAAAATGGTTCATTGGATCTCGATCGTAGTGATACACATATTCATAATATTGAAACCAAAAGATGCAAAGTTAATAATGATAGTGCAACTTATTTGTGGCACTGCCGTTTGGGTCATATCGGTGTAAAGCGCATGAAGATACTCCATAAAGATGGATTTTCGGAATCACTTGGTTATGAATCATTTGATGCTTGCGAACCGTGCCTTTTGGGCAAGATGACTAAAACTCCGTTCTCCAGAACAATGGAACGTGCTACTGACTTATTGGAAATAATACATACCGATGTATGCAATCCAATGAGTGTTGATGCTCGTGGCAAGTATCATTATTTTCTGATCTTCACAGATGATTTGAGCAGATATGAGTATATCTACTTAATGAAACACAAGTCTGAAACATTTGAAAAGTTCAAAGAATTTCAGAGTGAAGTGAAAAATCATCGTAACAAGAAAATAAAGTTTCTACGATCTGATCATAGAGAAGAGTATTTGAGTTACGAGTTTGGCCTTCAGTTAAAAAAACAATGTGAAATAGTTTCACTACTCATGCCACCTGGAACACCACAATGGTGTGTCCGAACGTCATAATTGTACTTTATTGGATATGGTGCAACCTATGATGTTTCTTACCGATTTACCACTATCGTTTTGGGGTTATGCATTAAAGACAGCTGCATTCACGTTAAATAGGGCACCATCAAAATCCGTTGAGACGACGCCTTATGAACTGTGGTTTGGCAAGAAACCAAAGTTGTCGTTTCTTAAAGTTTGGTGCTGCGATGCTTATGTGAAAAAGCTTCAACCTGATAAGCTCGAACCCAAATCGGAGAAATATGTCTTCATATGATACCCAAAGGAAACTGTTGGGTACACCTTCTATCACAGATCCGAAGGCAAGACATTCGTTGCTAAGAATGGATCATTTCTAGAGAAGGAGTTTCTCTCGAAAGAAGTGAGTGGGAGGAAAGTAGAACTTGACGAGGTAACTGTACCTGCTCCCTTACTGGAAAGTAGTTCATCACAGAAAACTGTTTCAGTGACACCTACACCACTTAGTGAGGAAGCCAATGATAATGATCATGAAACTTCAGATCAAGATACTACTGAACCTCGTAGATCAACCAGAGTAAGATCCGCGCCAGAGTGGTACGGTAATCCTGTTCTGGAAGTCATGCTACTAGATCATGATGAACCTACGAACTATGAAGAAGCGATGGTGAGCCCAGATTCCGCAAAGTGGCTTGAAAGCCATGAAATCTGAGATGGGATCCATGTATGAGAACAAAGTATGGACTTTGGTTGACTTGCCCGATGATCGGCAAGCAATTGAGAATAAATGGATCTTTAAGAAGAAGACTGACGCTGATGGTAATGTTACTGTCTACAAAGCTCGACTTGTCGCAAAAGGTTTTCGGCAAGTTCAAGGGATTGACTACGATGAGACCTTCTCACCCGTAGCGATGCTTAAGTCCGTCCGAATCATGTTAGCGATTGCCGCATTTTATGATTATGAAATTTGGCAGATGGATGTCAAAACTGCATTCCTGAATGGATTTATTAAAGAAGAGTTGTATATGATACAACCAGCAGGTTTTGTCAATCCTAAAGGTGCTAACAAAATATGCAAGCTCCAGCGATCCATCTGTAGACTGGTGCAAGCATCTCGGAGTTGGAATACACGCTTTGATGAATTGATCAAAGCATATGGTTTTATACAGACTTGCGGTGAAGCCTGTATTTACAAGAAAGTGAGTGGGAGCACTACAACATTTCTGATAAGTATATGTGAATGACATATTGTTGATCGGAAATAATGTAGAATTATTCTGCAAAGCATAAAGAGTGTTTGAAAGGAGTTTTTCAAAGAAAGACCTCGGTGAAGCTGCTTACATATTAAGTATCATGATCTATAGAGATAGATCAAGACACTTGATAAGTTTTCAATGAGTACATACCTTGACAAGATTTTGAAGTAGTTCAAAATGGAACAGTCAAAGAAAAAGGTTTCTTGCCTGTGTTACAAGGTGTGAAGTTGAGTAAAACTCAAAGCCTGACCACGACAGAAGATAGAAAGAGAATGAAAGTCATTCCCTATGCCTCAGTCTTAGGTTCTATAAAATATGCCATGCTGTATACCAGATCTATTGTATGCCCTACCACTGAGTTTGGCAAGGGAGTACAATAGTGATCTAGGAGTAGATCACTGGACACCGGTCAAAATTATCCTTAGTGGAATAAGGATATGTTTCTCGATTATGGACGTGACAAAAAGGTTCGTCGTAAAGGGTTACGTCGATGCAAGTTTTTGACACTGATCCAGATGATTCTAAGTCTCAATCTGGATACATATTGAAAGTGGGAGCAATTAGCTAGAATAGCTCCGTGCAGAGCATTGTTGACATAGAAATTCGCAAAATACTTACAGATCTGTATGTGATAGACCCGTTGACTAAAATTATCTCACAAGAAAAACATGATCACACCTTAGTACTCTTTGGGTGTTAATCACATAGCGATGTGAACTAGATTACTGACTCTAGTAAACCCTTTGGGTGTTGATCACATATCGATGTGAACTATGGGTGTTAATCACATGGTGATGTGAACTATTGCTATTAAATCACATGGCGATGTGAACTAGATTATTGACTCTAGTGCAAGTGGGAGACTGAAGGAAATATGCCCTAGAGGCAATAATAAAGTTATTATTTATTTCCTTATTTCATGATAAATGTTTATTATTCATGCTAGAATTGTATTAAGCGGAAACATAATACATGTGTGAATACATAGACAAACAAAGTGTCACTAGTATGCCTCTACTTGACTAGCTCGTTAATCAAAGATGGTTATGTTTCCTAACCATGAACAATGAGTTGTTATTTGATTAACGAGGTCACATCATTAGTTGAATGATCTGATTGACATGACCCATTCCATTAGCTTAGCACACGATCGTTTAGTATGTTGCTATTGCTTTCTTCATGACTTATACATGTTCCTATGACTATGAGATTATGCAACTCCCGTTTGCCGGAGGAACACTTTGGGTACTACCAAACGTCACAACGTAACTGGGTGATTATAAAGGAGTACTACAGGTGTCTCCAATGGTCGATGTTGAGTTGGCGTATTTCGAGATTAGGATTTGTCACTCCGATTGTCGGAGAGGTATCTCTGGGCCCTCTCGGTAATACACATCACATAAGCCTTGCAAGCATTACAACTAATATGTTAGTTGTGAGATGATGTATTACGGAACGAGTAAAGAGACTTGCCGGTAACGAGATTGAACTAGGTATTGGATACCGACGATCGAATCTCGGGCAAGTAACATACCGATGACAAAGGGAACAACGTATGTTGTTATGCGGTCTGACCGATAAAGATCTTCGTAGAATATGTAGGAGCCAATATGGGCATCCAGGTCCCGCTATTGGTTATTGACCGGAGACGTTTGTCGGTCATGTCTACATTGTTCTCGAACCCGTAGGGTCCGCACGCTTAAGGTTACGATGACAGTTATATTATGAGTTTATGCATTTTGATGTACCGAAGGTTGTTCGGAGTCCCGGATGTGATCACGGACATGACGAGGAGTCTCGAAATGGTCGAGACATAAAGATTGATATATTGGAAGCCTATGTTTGGACATCGGAAGTGTTCCGGGTGAAATCGGGATTTTACCGGGTTACCGGAAGGTTACCGGAACCCCCCGGGAGCCATATGGGCCATCATGGGCCTTAGTGGAAAGGAGAAAGGGGCAGCCCAAGGGGGCTGCGCGCCTCCCCCCTTCCCCTAGTCCTATTAGGACTAGGAGAGGTGGCCGGCCACCCCTCTCCCTCTTTCCCCCTTGGGAATCCTAGTTGGAATAGGATTGGGGGGGGGAGTCCTACTCCCGGTAGGAGTAGGACTCCTCCTGCGCCTCTCTCTCTTGGCCGGCGCCCCCTCCCCCCTTGGCTCCTTTATATACTGAGGTAGAGGCACCCCAAACACACAAGTTGACACAAGTTGATCCACGTGATCTATTCCTTAGCCGTGTGCGGTGCCCCCTGCCACCATATTCCTCGATAATACTGTAGCGGAGTTTAGGTGAAGCCCTGCTGCTGTAGTTCATCAAGATCGTCACCACGCCGTCGTGCTGACGGAACTCTTCCCCGACACTTTGCTGGATCGGAGTCCGGGGATCGTCATCGAGCTGAACGTGTGCTCGAACTCGGAGGTGCCGTAGTTTCGGTGCTTGATCGGTTGGATCGAGAAGACGTACGACTACTTCCTCTACGTCGTGTCATCGCTTCCGCAGTCGGTCTGCGTTGGGTACGTAGACAATACTCTCCCCTCGTTGCTATGCATCACATGATCTTGCGTGTGCGTAGGAATTTTTTTTGAAATTACTACGAAACCCAACACCCCTTGCCCCACAAGGAACACTTTCGGTTGGTAGAGAGTGTGCCACTTGACGTGCTCTCAGCCACCACAACATGTCACGTGCTGGGTGTTCCCTCGGTATTTAAGAGAAATATGCACGTGTTTTTGGCCTTTAGATGAATATTTTTCGGTTTGTTCGGCGTTCAATTTTTGTCCAGTTTTCTCTAGGTTTTGGACAAAAAAATTAAGAAAAAATTTACGCAGAAAAACACGTTTTTTTTTCACGAGAGCCACAAATTACTTCTCATGTATGCACAGTTTTGCTTTCGCGAGAAGCATAGCCGTGCCTCTTAAAAAATAAAAAACATGTTTTTTTGCTACCGCGAGAGGCACTGACGTGTCCCTCAGAAAAGGAAAAAAAACATATTCTTCTTGCTTGCGTGAGAGGCACAAATTTCCTTCTCATGGAGGCGCAAATTAGCTTCTGCTATGCCTCCCAAAAAAGAAGAAAAACACAATTTTTTTCTTTTGCTTCCGCAAGAGGCATAGATTTGTTTCTCGTGGAAACACAGGTTTGCATTCAAGCGAGGCATGGAAAATGGAAAAAACACATTTTTTTCGTGAGAGGCACAAAATTTATCTCATGGAGATACAGATTTGCTTCGCGAGAGGCACTGTTGTGCCTGTTCGAAAAAGGGAAAAAAGTGGAGAAAACCATGCTCCTGGCTTGGTTTTTTTCGGCCGGTTTTTTCATGATTTTTTTTTCAAAACCTATTAATACGTGATCTACTTTCGAAGATCTTGACACGAGAAATTCAATGGTGAAAACGGTTTCAGAATTTGGATGCATGATTTAAGAGATAAAACGTTTTGAATAAACAAATATACGAGAAAAGAGAAAAATTCCAAGCTGCAACAAATGGCGTAGGGAGGTAGTAGTGACCTTTGCAAGGGCAGTATTGTTAAGTTTTTTTTTAAACTGCATAGCTTTGTTAAGTATTTGTAGGCAGGATATCCTTGTTAAGTTTTTTTTAGGGGAGAATATCATTGTTAAGTTTTTTCTTTGAGGATCTATCCTTGCTAAGTTTTGAGTCTAACCAGATGCTTTATTAATGATCATAAACAAGGTTCATAGGGATACAATCTATGTCTGGAGTATTAGGCTGGTCATAGTGGAGAGCATGCATTATGATACTAGTGTATGATACTACATCCATAGTGCATAGTATCATAAAGTAATATCATAAATGGTCTTATTTATTGCCATGCATGACACATAGTAGCATAACATTAATTATGATACGGTATCTACCTATGTTACTACTCCCCCTCTCTTTTCTTTAATTGTCTGCCACATAAGCATGTTTGCGAGTCCCAAGTATATGATACTAGTTAGGCTGGTCGTAATTATAGTATCATAGCTAGTATCATGCATGCCAACTACTCCCTCCTTTCCAGTTTATAGGGTTTATCTCAAAATTTTAGTTTTTCCATTTTATAAGGCTCAATTGGTTGTTCCCCATCACAAGTTCATATTTCAAGGTGCATTAAATCATTGCATGCAAGTATTAAGAGAAAATTGACCAATGCATGTACTTTATGCATGCATGCATTGCAATTAATGCATTGATAAACATAATCTTTTGAGGAAACAAGAGCATTAATTGGATCCTTTTGCAAACTACAAAAAGTACTCCACCACTCACCATCTACCTTGGTTGGTGAGATTTTTGAATTGAGCGCTATAAACCGGAAAGGAGGGAGTAGACTATTTTGATGAGATGGCATAAAATTAAATGAAGAAAGAGAAGGTTGAGTATCATATCATGATACCGTATCATATTAAATGCTATATTATTATGTGTCATGCATGGCAATAAATAAGGTTACCTATGATACTAGTATATGATACTGTGCATTAGGGAGATAGTATCATACCTTAGTATCATGTGCATGATACTAAGGTATGATACTACCCATTACAAGCAGCCTTATGTTACCCCACTATGACCAACCTTAAGGAGCCACAGGGGTCCGATCTGTACGAATACGCTTTTCCCAACCCTAGCCGCCGCCAACACCCAGGCGACTAGGGAGGCGATCTCCTTCCACCGATCTCCACCGGCCGGTGCGCTGGCCCCCTCTCTCTCCGGCCGCTGCTCCGGCGGCAGGAGGGAGGGGGACCCCGTTCCTCCGCTTTGTAGTTAGGTTTTGGTGATGCGTCGTTGGGGTGGTGGGAGCGGCGCACAGACGAATAATTCTGCCTCAGATTCACTCCCATACCGGCGGTGCCCTTCACGGCGGCGTCTCGGAGTTGATGGCATCGTGTCTTTGCCGATCCTTCAGATCGGCAGCGTTAGGGTTCACGGATGGTGTTGGCGAGGCGGCGGCAATGACTCCATCAGGTGTGTCTCTCCTTCTGCTCTGTCCCCGTTGCTATGGCGTTGTCTCCGACGTCATGGTGGAGCAGGGACGTTTTGTTTTTCAGGAGTACGCGCAGGCGGTTGTCTACGCAAGTGACAGCTGGAAGATGGAGAATCTTGTGCTGGGTCTGTGGTTGAAGGCTGACAGTTCTGATTTCTTCCTCCGACGTCGTCGTCATGCGGGGGTGTCAGTTCTGAAGTTCGATGGCGTGTCCGGGGACATATTGCCCCGGTCTGATTCTTTCAACATCTATGGGTTTGCTTCTGACAAACTACTTTGGAGGTCCGCAAAGATGCTGATCAGCGATGGAGCCGCGTCGAGCTTGGGTGAAGAGGTGATTTGTTTTTTTATCCTTTGGTGGCCGCTTGGGTGGTGTCGAATGAGAGGGACAGACGTTGGTATTTTGCATAGGATTTTCCTATCTTTTCAGTCTTGTATGGTCGGTGCTTACATGCCTTGCAACTTGATCTTTATTCTATATAAATGAGACACGTATAATCATATGAAAAAAAAAAACCTTAAGGAGATACATATGTCGTGCTTAGCCAGTTAGCCAGACTCTTTCTTTTTTGAGTAACGCTTAGCGAGACTAATGAAACGCAACCCAGCCCCAATACATGGCCCACTCGATGTATCCATCGTGGTCTTCTCCAACGTTCCTCCCGGGCGACGCCTAAAAAAAGTTCCACCCTGGCGAAACGCGACGGCCGCCGAGATACGCGTCGCCGCGTCCGATGGAGAGAGCACGCCTCCTGTGCTGCGGCGAAACGCGACGGCCGTTGAGATCCGCTCCTCACGCTGCTCGGCTCCCGCTTCGATCCCAGCGGTGTGGACGCGCTCGAGCTCCCTCACCCCACCTCTTCCTGCAGGTTCGCTGAGGAAGCTCAACCGTCTGTCACGGCTGCTCCCCAAGTTCAGTGGAAAATATCCATTTTAAACCTTGAACTTATAGAGATTGGGCGGAATGAACCCCAAATCAAAATCCCAGTCGATTGCACCCTGAACTCTGCAATCCCGGTCTAAATCGAACCCTGTCATTGTTTAAACCGGGATTCGTCTGGTGGGCCGGCCCGCTAGATTATGTTTTCGTTCAATAACAAAAATTCTTAAAAGAGTGTGCGTCCAATAGTGTAGCGTGCCTCAAGCGGATGTGAAAAAATCACGAAAAGTAATAGCGAGAGCGGACTCGAACTCCCGACCTCACCATGATTTGAAACGTCGATGGCCAGTAGTCAGCAAAACTACTTGTGACTAAAACGCAACGCTAACAGAAAAGTACCATGAGAGATCCTTTTTTCTAGAATTTGCGAAACATTTGTTGGAAAAAGGTGTGAACATATTTGCTGAAAAATGCGAATTTTGTTTAATAATGAAACCAATTCCGAATTCAAAACAATCTTTATGAACAGCTAACATGTTTTTAAATGAATGTAAAATACATACTGAACATTTTGTTTGTATACGGTGAAAATGTTCAAAATATACACTGAACATTTTTGGAAAAATGCGGTGAACCTTTTCTCAAATGCAATCTGAACAATTTTTCTATACACGATGAACATTTTTTGTACACAGTGAACATTTTTTCAATGTACATTGCACATTTTTTCACTGCAGTGAACTGTTTTTTTAATGCAATCTGAACAATTTTTCCATACGCGATGAACATTTTTGTATACACAGGGAATATTTTTTCAATGTACGTTGCACATTTTTTCACTGCAGTGAACTTATTTTGAAAAGTGTGCAAAATTTGAAAAAGTGAAAAAACTTGAATTCATAAAAGATTATTTTTGAATTTGAAACATTTTTCCAAAATATACAGTGAACATTTTTGAACTTTTCTGTAATATAGCATGAACATTCCTAAGTATACAGTGAACATTTTTGTAACACGCAATGAACTTTGTATAATATAAGGAAAAAGAAACAGTAAAAGGAAAAAAATAAATCATAAAAAGGAATAATAAAATAATAAAATATAAATAGAAAAATAAAAATAAAACAAAAAGAAAGAAGAACCAGAAAAGAAAAACCGAAAAAAAAACAAATAACGAACGAAAAACAGAAGCAACAATGTGCAGCACGCGTGCCGTGAACTGGGCCGGCCCACCCGCGGGCGCTGTGGGCGTTTTCCTCCCCAATCCCGGTCATTCTTTGCCATGTCAGCAATCTCGGTTTGGCAAATGATCCGAAGGTTTGATTTAGACCTGGATTGCAGAGTTCATGCTGCAATCGACTGGGATTTTGACTTGAGGGTTCATTCCGCCTAACCTCTACAAGTTCAAGGTTTAAAATGAACTTTTTCCAAGTTCAGTTAACTGAATCAGTTGTAGCGTGACAGTGATGCACTGAAGTGCTAGGCCACTGTTGGGTTGAATTGGGCCAGGAGCCTTGTAATCGTGTTAGGCCCACTATGTGTGTACTGGTTCGACGACACTACAGCGTTCATCTGGCTGGAGCGCTGTGAGCCCTATTTTGAGCTCCACCTCGTCCCGTCCCACAACTGGGTCACCACTAAACAAGATCCCACGATTATAGGAGGCGACCAGGTTTCCCTTGCGCGCCGTCGGTTTCCTCTCTCTCCGTCGGCCGCTCCGGCGGCGGGAGGGAGGGGGAACCTCGGGTCTGTTCACTAGGTGGGTGTGTGGTAGGGTTAGGGTTGAGGGAGACGCTGCCGAGGCCATTGCGGTGGTGTCGCGTCGGAATAAGTATCTCCGGGCTCCGTTCGCGGTCAGGCAAGGTTTTTGCCTGCGTCTAGGAGCCAGCGGGGTTGGGGATCCCCGGATCTCGTCGAGATCGCGGGCTATGATGGCTGGAGGTCCATCGGCATTGGCCGTTTGGGTCTTCAGATGGGCGATGGATGCAGCGAGACGAAGACCTTTCTTCTTCCTTGTTGGTATGATTTGCTGCTGCTGTTCTTCTTCTTCCTCTGCACTGATGCTGGTGGGAGATCCTACTTTGCCCGGGCAGATGGCCCGGCCGTGGTGCTGGACCGGTCGGATGACTCGAGTTCTCTTTCTTTCGAAAGGGACACTTTTCGCGGTACTCAAAGCCAAAGATGGCGACGACTGTTGCAGGTGTGTTGGATTGATGTCCATGCCCTCTCAGCGCTGGTGTCAAGAAAGGAGGAAGCAGCGTGGCGGCAATTGTACCGTGGTCGAAGATGATGACCTGTTTGCGACTAGTTGCAGATCCTTCTACTGCAGGGGTCTTCTCTCAAGATTCAGGGATGATGACACTGGTCTCTGGAGATCTTCTTATGTTATGGTTCTTTTAGGGTACTCTAGGTGTTCATGGTCCTTTGTGTTTGCGTTTCAGTGTGCTTGTAAGGGTCAACTACTTTGTACTGATTCGTGATATAAATGAAAAATTCTCAAAAAA
>NC_041393.1:693536562-693592814 GCF_002162155.2 Triticum dicoccoides
ACCACTGCTGCACTATACATGAAGGGTTTGGCAGCGATTTGCTTTCGGTCGTACCGTCAGAAACACCCCGGCATCACTTGGCCAACTTTCAGAGCAGCGGTGGAAGAGTAATTAGGGCCTGAAGAATTCGAGGTGCAGATGCACCACCTGGTTCAGTTACGTCAAGACAGGAACTTCCCAAGAGAACCGTTAAGAAATTGAAACAGTCATGCATCCCTTGTTGTCGCTGGATCCATCCCCGAGCTCTAAATTTTTTATCTCTCTATTTCTCTTGGGGTTGAGGACGAACTCGTGTTGGGCGTTCGTCTGCAGTCGCCAACAAGCATCACCTGTGCAGCAGTGTTCGCGTGCATCCATGAGGAAGAACTGAAGAAACAACGGACACCGCGTCCCCGCATCACACCGGTGGGGCGACCACCGCCGGCCACACCACCACCAATTCCGACGCGTGGGTTTGTTCCGCCGCGGCAAGGAGGCGATGATACGCCCGCGAGCGCAAGCTACGCGAATTCCGGCGAACAAATGGCCTATGTTTTCGCTGTGGCGACAAGTACTCCCGAGAACATCAGTGCAAGCGGACCGGCCAAATTCTGATGATTGAAGTGGGTGACTATGGGGAAATTTTGTCTGATGATATAGTCCATGCCCTTCAACTCCTCGACACGCTAGCTGCTCAAGGACCAGAGTGTTGTTCTCTCTCACAGCATGCCGTGTCCGTGGATGAAGCACCTTCAACAATTCGCCTGCGAGCTCATGTATTTGATCAAGTTATGCTCTTGCTTGTCAATTCTGGCAGTACACACAATTTTATCAGTGTAGCATTTGCCATACGTCTGTCTGTCGAAACTGAACATCTACTACCAGTCTTTATGCATGTTGCAAATGACCAGCCGCCAGCGGCTCCACTGTGACAAGCTTGTCAGGTCTTTGGCATGGCAAGTGCCCGACCACACATTTCACACGGATTTGCGAGTGCTCCAGCTGACTTCCTATGATGGTGTTTTGGGAATGGATTGGTTCTCCCAACATAACCCCATGAATTGCCATTGGCAACTGAAGACCATTTCTTTCGAAACTGAAGGCAAAACAGTTCATCTGCAAGGGGTCCACACGGCTGAATCTCCCTCCCATTTTGGAGTTGGATGCTTACGATCGAGCTGCATCACATGGAGGTTGCCAATGATATCTGGACGGCTGCCCTGGTCACTGTTGAGCCACCTGACAAAGAGACCAACACGGCCGTACCGGTTCGACACGAGTCATCAGTACGACCACGACACGAGTCTTCAGAAAGTCCTGCACGAGTTCGACAACGTCTTTACTGAACCCACTGCACTGCCTCCTCGTCATCAGTACGACCACGACATTCACCTCGAGCCCGGCGCAGCTCCAGTCAATACCAGACCATACCGGTAATCCCCCGCGCAGAAGGACGAAATTGAGAAACAGGTCAGGACATGCTGCAGTCCGGAGTAATTGTGCCCAGTATGAGCCCCTATGCTTCCCCTATTCTGCTCATCAAGAAGGACGGGAGTTGGCGTTTTTGCATCGATTTTCGCCGGCTCAACAAGATCACTGTAAAGAATAAATTTCCCCTATTGAGTAGACCTTTTTCCATGCATATCATTGCATATTGAGGTGTTGCATGTGCAGAGAAATTGGTTATTGGAAACCAACTATTTATTTTTATAGTATTTGTTGTATGAGCTAGAAAAAAATTTCAGGCAAAACCATTCAGTTGTTAGAGTTATATCTATATAGCCATGTAGCCTTTTGTCTTTATCCCATTGTATAAGGGTTTTCTTTATATTACCTACACATGTACATGTATATATACTGGCCTATGGCCCCATGGGAATACAAGTTGCATATTCCTAACATGGTATTAAAGCTTAGGTTTTTTTTCCGCACGCGCAACTTGTGTTCAGATCCAATCACGCCGCCGCATTTCTCCTCTCCAGCTGCGCTGCTCCACCCGTTCCGCTACTCCCGCCGAGGCAGCTGCCACTGCTCTACTCCCAATCCGTTGTCACTCTTATCGCCACGCCCGCAGGTCCCAATCTGCCGTTCGCCAGACGCATCCGCGCCTGATGGCATCGGGTGCTTCATCTGGACGTCCCCATCCACCGCGGTCTCTCCCGTGATCCAGCCGCAAGTCCCGAGCCAGCTGCTGCAGGAGACTCCCGATCCGCCCATGTGCCCAGCGGGCCAATAGCTCCTGCGCGACACATTTGAGGTGAATTGGCTTGAGTGCGACCTTGTTCGAGCGAATGGCTGTGGTGCGACACATTTGAGCAGGTAAATAGCCCACGCACGACATGGCTGTTAAACTGAACTGATGCCCTCGTAAGCTGTTGGGGGCTGGACCCACCACTTATCCACGTAAGCGCTGGACCCACCACTTATCCACCTAAGCGCGGGACCCACCACTTGTCTACTCGCGGGACCCACCTCCTCGCAGCTAGAAGAGATGAGCGCCCGTGCCCGTCCGCCTGCCGCCGCCCATTCATCCCCTTTCCCCAATCTTTCTCTTCTCCGGCGACCTAGCGCAAATGTCTACCTCCTCTGCCACGCAATCAAAATGGCGACAGTATGGACCAGTGCTGCTAACAAGGTGCCCTGAATGCCCACGCCCAGACCCTCTTAAACGGTTGGTCACTAAAAGGGATGACAATGGCAATCTTGGGCGGGAATTTGTGAAATGCTTGAGCAAACCAATGGCAGGAAGGGATGGCAAGGTTAGATCTCAATTCTTAGCCCGTTCTTTCGCTGTCTTTCGCTTTGATTCCTCCATATTTTGTTTTTTCTCCTCGAATTTGGGATTTAAGGTTCATGTTGTTCATTTCAGATCTTGAAGAAATGTTACCATTTCGAGTGGATTGATGAATATGTTGATAGGATTCAGTTTGAGGGCTACGTTGATTCGGCGTGGCCGCAACCTGGGAGCTCAATTTGGGCGGGGTGCCGCCGATTGCTGTGGAGAATACGGGGAGCTCGGGCGGAGGGGTGGGCAGAGTCGTGCCGATGGCGATGTATGCGCGCAATACTGAACTGCATGCGGAGTCCGAACTGACCGAGGAACTCAAGAAGATCAAGAAACATCTAATGCAGATGATCGATTTGCAGAAGCAAGCAAATATCATGGCAGGGTGGTTCTATTGTTGTATCATTGCTCTGTTTTAGTTTTATTTGTTGTTCATCCGTCATTAGAATGGGCATTCAGGCCTGTCAGTGTAGAGGATGTGATCTGTGCGCAAGTAATGTATCTGAATTGAAGCAGCAATTTGGAACACAAATTATTCAGTGTTAATGCTCTGTTTCCCCTGTTTTTGTTCTTCAGTTAACAGAGTACACACCCAAATTCAGTTTCTAGTAAAAAACAAAACTGGGCTGCCGAATAGATGTTGGGCCGTAAGGAGATCGGGCTCAAGGAGATGAGCCACCCGCGTAGGGGCACCAGCCCACCTCTAACTTCGGCAAATAAAACGTTACTTGTTTTTACTTTGGCCTTTTTCTTGCACTAAATTTTGTGATGGATCATTTTTTGATGCACTAAAACTAAATGTTACTTGTTTTTATGCATGTCTACGGTTTCATAAACTAAATGAGTTGCATGCTTGCATGAAGTAAATTAGTTTGCATTTCCTAGTTGCATGTCCATAGCGGGTTTGCATGGGGCTCCTAGTTGCATGTCTATGGTTTGGGTCATGACCCATTATTTGGCCAATATTTTGAAGATGGTGTGTGTGGTGATTGGGGTGTAGCAACCCGGGCCCGTGCAACCCATAGCAATACACAAATAATGGAACAACCCATAGCAATCTACAAATAATAGCACGAAATACACAATATATATAGTAGCATAACAATTATATAGAAGCATAACGATTGCAACCCATAGTTCCACGATAGCCTTACAACTTCACAATAGCCTTACAACTTAAAATACTAATACAACTTAATAACAGTAGCATAATGATTACAACTTAAAAACTAATACGATACGATACGATAGATCGGGAGGCACCAAACGCGGGTTCTTCTTCGGGTTCTTCTCTCCTCCTCCTCCGGGTGAACGCCGGTCCACCTCGCTCCTCCGGGCGCCCTTCACTCCTCGTTGTTGATTGGGTACGGGAGTGTGTGCATAACGCCGTTGTTGGGGAAGATGGAGTTGAAGTCGGTGAAAATGTTATGGGTGGTGAAAGCTATGAACTCACAACCAACCCAATACACTCGCCCGAGGAGGTAGAAAGCATTGAATGGGTTAGTGAACGTAGCGAGGAGCCCAACCACAACGCCGTTGTGGGTGACCTCCTCAACATGGTACATCCTTGGAGAGCCGCGGGGGAGGTGGCGGAAGTCGGCCGCAAGGAAGAACTCCGTCAACTCCCTTGCGCCCCTCCACCTTGAGATGGCCCAAACCCTAAGGGTACTCTCCACGTACACTCCGTTCGGGTAGAGCCTTTCCGGCATGGTTGGGGGGAGTTGGTAGGTGGGGGCGTTGTACTGCATGGTGGCGCCCGGTGGCTCGAGGGCACGATCGGGTTTGATGGAGAAGAAGGAAGAAGGAGGGCAGAGGAGGAAGAGGATGGGGTATGGATGAGG
This sequence comes from Triticum dicoccoides, assembly GCF_002162155.2. Classification (NCBI taxonomy): domain Eukaryota; kingdom Viridiplantae; phylum Streptophyta; class Magnoliopsida; order Poales; family Poaceae; genus Triticum; species Triticum dicoccoides. Next base: position 693,541,168 of record NC_041393.1, read on the forward strand.
AGGAAGAGGAAGACGATAGTGCCCGGCTTAAATAGCCCAAGAGCGACGTGGTTTTTGATTTCTTCGAGTGGTTTCACTGGGTAGAATTAATGGGCGGACGGCGTTTGGTGGCGCCCCATGGAAGTGTGTACACGAGCGTGGAAAACGGGTTGTGATGGTCGCAGGTCAAGGGGGGCGGGATCACACACGCGTCTGTGCCGTTGTGGGTCAAGGGGACACGCCTGCCCCGGGTTCTCTGCGTGTGCCGCCCGTGCATTCATGTCGTAGCCCATCTTGCTAGGGCCTGGCTAGAGGGCAACGTTCGGTCGATGGGAGACGTGACAATAATGGACGCCTTCATTTGCCCATCTTGTAATGGGAAGCACGCCGTTTGAACTGCATCGATACCCACATCAATACCCCATGCCAGTATTGCATCCTCAAAGAGGAGCACGCCATGCACGGCACGCCATGCAGCGTTGGCTTTTTGGTTGTCTTCATCGGGCTGCTGCATTGTGGCTTGGTGCATGCTTTGATGCGACGCTGCATCGGTTCTAATGGTAGGCATGCGACAGGTTACTGAATTGATAGGGGTGGCGGAGCAGGCTACGTCGAGGCATGCATGCAATGCACGGGCGCAGTCCTGCGGGTGGGCATGCAATTTGCGGGTAGGCACGGGCACGCATGCAACGATGGAAAGGGCACTGCGTAGGCTTGGTCCATGCACCACGTCAACTCTTGCCGTTGGATTCAAATAAATGGTCCTGATGCTCCAACGAGAGAGGCTGATCCAAACCCCACCGCGTCAACCAATCAGCGCGTCTCATGCGGATCGCTGCACACTGTAGCTAACCCTAGCGCCTGATCTCAACCGTCCACGCACAACGATCGATGACCAGGTAGTGTGCGGGGTTTTGAGGGGTTTTGAGAGGTTTTGACTGATTAGGGTTGAGAATAACTAATTTAAAAAAAATCAAAAAAATATAAAACTTGTGCACATAGTCTTATTATGTCGTATAGTAACGAGGAAAAAATATAAATATGGTTTACATACATTTTTACGAAAAATCCTTCACAAAATTGTCATTCCTCAAACAATGTAGTATGGAGTTCAAGGGAGAGAGTAGTGGGCACCCGAGAGTAGGTGGGGTTTTGAAAATGAAAAGTGTGAAAACCTCACCAAAACTTCATTTGGGATTGACTAAGAAAGATCTGAACTTACTTTTCTCATTTTCATGTTTTTAACTTGTTTTATATATAATTTTCTATTAAACCTTGTTTTTTCAAAAAGAAAAGAAAATAATAGAAAATTAATTCAATAAATAGTGAAACTTTAGATTTACACTATATAGGTAGAATAGATGTGTAGAAAAATTATTTGGCTGGTTTAGACAAGGTGCCAAAAAAACTTGCTTAAATATGAGGCCGTTTACCCTACCTTTGGAGGTCATTTGAAACACACTTTTCATGACTATGAGTTCAACTTACCAAAAGGGCTCGGAATGATCAGCAAGCAAACATATTTCAGTTGAGGTACTTTAGATAGCGCTAAAACATCAATAGCCCAAATTTAAATTTAAATTTAAATTTAAATTTAAATTTTATTTGGCTGGTTTAGACAAACAAGTTCGAATAGAAATATGGGGATACATAGTGACTACTAGTACGCACCAAGTTACAAATATTATTACGTGCCCCAAATTTTCAAACTGTTCTCTGTTCTACTTCTTCCTACCACGTCGTGTGCCCTTCTTCGCCTTAGCCCTTCTTGTTTTTGGTTCTACTACACACACAAGTTCACTGATCATCTTGGTTTTCTTCACTGGTCTTTTCAACACCTCACCAATACCCTCGTGATCAGTGTCTTCAGTCTTAATGTTGACACCAGTTTCAGTTTCTTTGGTGTGTATCTCAACATGGGTTTCTTCAGTCTGAACCTCGACACGCTCAGGTTCAGTTTCTTCAGTTTGAACCTCGACACGCTCAGGTTCAGTTTCTTCAGTGTGCACCTCCACACCAGTTTCTTCAGTCTGAATGTTGACTGCAGAAGGATTTTCTTCAGTCTGCTCAGGCTCAGGCACACTTCTCTTCTTTCTACCGCCATTGACTCTTGCTTTTTTTGTTGGCCAACACTGTTGTTGGCCAACACTATTCAACAACAAGGGGCTGACTTGCTCGCTTCCTCCTGTGCGGAAAATGTTATAGATATAGTAATTGGAAAAAAGCACCAAATCAAAACACAGACAAAAAAAACAAGAACATACTTTGGCTTATCAGGAGTGTAACGGTATTTGACAGATCCCACTCTGTGCCCAAGTTCCTGGCACAACTTGCATCTGTTTTTGTTACCTTTTTGGGCCCTTTTTTGGCTTTTCATCTTTCTTTCCCTTCTTACTACTCCCACCTTTCTCAAACCATGCCTTGAATCTACTCTTTTTAGGCCTGCCAGCCTTTCTTTTCGTCAAGGGAGGACACATGGAAAATTCAATGTCCACTTCAGGCCACTGAGACTGATCTGTAAGTGCTGGAATTGGAGTAGCATATGCAGCTTTGAATCTTGCTACCGAATAATATTCATGCAGATATGGGTGCATGTTTATCTTCGGTTGGGACGCTAAGAAAAGAATGGCATGCTCACATGGTTTACCAGTGTGTTGCCCCTCGAGGCAAGTGCAATCATGCAATTCAGTGTTAACAACATGTCTCCTTCCAGTTTTGTTATCTCTAACTTCAGCACCCCAAGGTAAAGATTTTTCAACAAACAAATGTGAAAGACTTCTACTCCTATTGACCACCTATTGTACCACTGCTGGAAGCTTATCACCTTGCAGACAATCACCTATCCTTCTTCTCAATTCCCACAACCGCATGAGCATGATCCTGATTTGGTCAACCATGTCATGCACAGGCAAATCTTTTAACTCCTTCACCTTGTTGTTGAAACTCTCTGCCAAATTGTTGTTGATGTGGTCACACTTGATGGCAGTGTTGAATGCTGACTTGTACCATAACAAAGAATGGTAGGTGTTCAGCCATGGACCAAACTCATCACATGCTGCCATTATCTTATCAAGATGATATTTGTGTGTCTGTCTAGTGTACGATCTTGCTGCTAGCCACATGCGTCCAAATTCTTCTCCTCTAAATTTTTTGATCAAATTCATCCATAAATGACCGAAGCACTCCCTCTGCTCAGCATGTGGGAAAACAATTTTCACTGAATTTTCAAGCCCCTTACATGCATCTATGTGTATAGCCAAAGGTGACACTGGCTCTAGGCATCTTTTCAACTGGATCATGAACCATGTCCATGAAGCCTCTGTTTCTGACTGAAACAAGCCAACAACAATAAGAAACATCCAGTTGTGTCCATCTAGAGCATTGCATGTTACCAACTGACCATTCCACTTGCCTGTCAAAAATGATGAGTCTATGCTCAAATATGGACGGCACCCTGCTTTGAAGCCATCTATGCAAGGCTTCAAAGCCATAAAAAAATTGGAGAACTTGACTTCACCTTTGGCTGATACCTCTGTATCTATCTCCACAACACTACCGAGTGACCTCTTTTCCACCTCTGCTTTGAAGTTGTAAAGCATCCTAAATGTATTTGCCCAATCACCATATAAATTTTTCACTGTCCTTTGTTTTGCCTTCCACACTGTGGTATATTTCAGTCTACTTTGAGTTTCTTGGCAGTAGTGTTTGGTGTTTTGGCTAAAATTGGGGTGATCTTTTCTGCAACCCAAAGTTGTGATGTCATGGTTGATACTCTCTGTGAACTTGTAATACAAGTATGTTGATTGGGGATTTGGTTAACCCTGACAGTACTTCCATCAGGTTGCAGTCTAGCAGATATGTACCACTTGCAAGGCTTGACACTACCATCAAATCCTATGCACCTCGCATAAAACTTCTTTCTATCAGTCCAAACAGTCTTGGCATCAAACTCATGTTTCACCGCATAAGTCTTGAAACACATCCTAAACTCCTTCATGCTTGGAACAACTTGCCTACTTCAATGACAGGGTTTTCTTTGTCATACACATGCACCAGCTCATCATCATGTGCATCATCTACTTCATCTGCAGCTTGTTCCATCAATTGTCCATCTACATCTTCATCAGCATTAGCAGGCAAACTAGATTCGCCCCTCTCCTACTTATCTCTGTCATCGACTGGAATGCCAAAAAGTTTGGCCATCTCAATGTCAGGCATTGGTGTAATGACCAAATCAGTAGGCTCATCTAATTCAACTACATTCCAATCAACAGTTGCTGCAGTTTCAGTTTCAGTTCCAGTCACCTGTCCCTCTTCGGCTATTACTGTAAGTTTAGTACACATGGGAATCAATGGCCTCTGTCTAGCCCAATCATCATCTACCATCTGCGCAGCCAATTGTGATGGCAGATATCCAACCTTCGAAAAAATATTTAGATCAACCAGCTCAGCAAAAAAATTAGCTCTTTTGCTTGTCCAGCCGTTTTGCCGATCGATTTCATCAACAATCTGTTCACCATCTTCCATTCTCACATACTCTCCTTTCCAATCATCAAACCGCAACAGTGATACTTCTTGCTCTGGACCCCAAACAACATTCTCCCCAATTTTTTCCACCCATTTCTTCACTGCCTTCTCTCCCATGTTCTGTAGAACTTGTGGATCAATCTCTGTAAACTCAACCTCCCATTTAACAATTGTGTCTCTCTCAATGTTCTGAATGCTACCATCAACTAATTTTTCCTTTTGATGGAAAGAAATTGACCGTCAATTCGAAGGTCCGAGTGGCAGCATCCCCTCTGTCAGTGGCGGACAGTGTGAGCCCGTGAGAAAGAGCAGACTAGGCCCTAATTGCATGCAAAATTTGATCGGAGAGAGGCGCATTACCTATTCGAAGTTGAATCTGGCAGCTCCATCTCATTATGCCCACGGGCTCCCCTCACAACCTATCGATTCAACAAGCGAAAACAAAGGAAACGAGCTGAGATCTACAGGGCCGAGAGAGGAACGGGAGGGGGACTAGGGTTCTCACTCACCATTTTTTGAGGACGAAGGCTTCGCCGCCGTTGAGAACAAGGGCTCCGCCGCCGCCACCGAGAACGCAAGATCCACCGCCACCGGAGAAGAAGGGGGGGGGAGGGGGCAGAGTGGCGGGCCTGACACGGTCGGGCGGTAGGGCACGGTCAGCTGTTTTGAGGATCAATTAAGTTGGACCCACATGTCCTAACATAAACGGGCTTGGTTGACGACCAATTTAACCACATTTAACACCCCATGTGGCCCTGGGCTATTTACCTGCTCAAATGTGTCGGACCACAGCCATTCGCTCGAACAACGTCGTACTCAAGCCAATTCACATCAAAAACGTCGCGTAGGAGCTATTAGCCCCTTTTTTTAAGCCTGTCAGGCAGCCAACCGGTCGAAGCAGCTCATCAGATTAGGAGCAGCAGCTGCACCATGTAGTGGACCAGATCAGGAGCAGCAGCAGCACCACGTAGCGGCAGGAAGCAACAGCTGCACCACGTAACGCAAGACAGAGTAGCAGAAGAGACCAGTTGGGCGTGGTGCTGCTGCTGCTCCTGATCTGGTCCACTACGTGGTGCAGCTGCTGCTCCTAATCTGATCAGCTGCTTTGACCGGTTGGTTGCCTAACAGGCTTAAAAAAAGTCACTTTGTTCGAGCAGATGTCCAGGCATTGCTGCCGGTTGCCTTTCGACGGTGTCCCTTATACTGACCCCGTCTCGCACATGCACCATCTCTCGGTGCTTGGTGCTCGTCCAACCGTGATGTCATGCTCTTCGTCGTCTTTCGCACACGGTGATTGTCGCTCTACACCGACTCCTCTCGTGACTTTCACCTGCTCTGTTGGTGCAGATGACTCCATCGACCATGCCTCGCACACACGCCTTCCCTTGGCGCTTGGGGCTTGTTTGCATGCGCCCTCGTCTCCTCCTTCGGGCTCTGTAGATGATACTAGTCATGCTACACCGCCTCCTCTAGCGGTTTCCATAGATGGTGGTTGGCGCTCCTTTTTCGGTGATCCTGCGCCAACTACTTCGGTTATGTACTTCACCGAGCAGGAGATTGTCTGACTTCATCATCTGCCGATTGCCTCCGGCTCTTTGTTGCCGGGTGCATCTTTGTCGACCTCTTCATCTGAGCACTTGACTGAGCAGGAGATTACACGACTTCGATGCCTGCTAGTTGTGTCCTCTGGTTCTTCATCGACGGGTTCTGCTGGTTTTGCTACCGACTCTTCTGGCATTGTGGGACCACCTTCTACACAAGCAGGTACATCTCCGTGGATTCTTGATACTAGAGCATCTTTTCATATGACTCATGATTCGTCCACCCTGTCGTCTACTCGTCCTCTCGATTCTCCTGTTCATGTTCTTACTACTGATGGTACCTCTCTCCCGGTTACTAGCTGGGGCATTCTTAGCACTTCATCTTTTCATGTTCCTGATGTTGCTCATGTTCCCCGACTAACCATGCAACTCATGTCTGGTGGCCAGATTGTTGACTCTGGTTGTCGTGTCATTCTCGACTTTGACTCTTGTTCCGTTTTGGACCGTCATACCGGTGCTCTCCTTTGTGCTGGCCCCCGACGCCGTGACTCTCAGGATCTCTGGGAGCTTGACTGGCTTCACCTACCCTCCGCTGCTACCACGGCCAGTCTCTCCGCCTCTGTTGCCTTGTCTACCAGCTCTTTTCAGTAGTGGCATCATCGACTTGGTCATTTGTGCGGCTCTCGTCTCTCCTCTTTAGTTCGACGTGGTCTTCTTGGATCCGTCTCCGGCGGTGTGTCTTTAGACTGTCAAGATTGTCGTCTTGGTAAAAAGATCCAATTACCTTATCCTCATAGAGAGACCATGTCTCAGCGTCCTTTCGACCTTGTTCACTCTGATGTTTGGGGTCCAGCTCCCTTTGCCTCGAAGGGAGGTCATCGCTACTATATTATCTTTATAAATTATTTCTCTCGACACACATGGATATATTTTATGTCTTATCATAGTGAGATCTTATCTGTCTATAATCCTTTTGCTGCCATGGTTCACACTCAGTTTTCTACGCCTATTCGTGTGTTCCGTGCTGACTCTGCTGGAGAGTATATATCCAAGATGTTGCGTGGATTTCTTGTCGAGTACGGTACTCTTGCTCAGTTCTCTTGTCCTAGTGCTCATGCTCAGAATGGTGTGGCTGAGCGCAAGCATCGTCACCTTCTTGAGACGGCTCGTGCGTTGATGATCGCCGCCTTTCTTCCGCCTCACTTTTGGGCTGAGGCTGTCTCCACTTCCACCCATCTCATCAATCTTCAGCCGTCCACTGCTTTGCAGGGCGGTGTTCCTTTTGAGCGTCTCTTTGATCGTTCTCCTGATTACTCGATGCTTCATTTGTTTGGTTGTGTTTGCTATGTTCTTCTTTCCCCTCGTGAACGCACCAAACTGACCGCTCAGTCTGTTGATTGTGTCTTCTTAGGCTATAGTGACGAGCATAAAGGCTATCGTTGTTGGGATCCTATCGGTCGTCGGATGCGTATTTCTCGGGATGTAACTTTTGATGAGTCTCGTCCTTTCTACCCGCGTCCATCTTCCTCGACCTTCTCAGTGGAGGATATCTCTTTCCTCACTTTTCCTGACACGCCTCCCTCTGTGCCCAGTCTTCCTATTCCTCGTCCTGCTGTTGCAGATCCGACGCCATCCTCTCCTACAGATTCTTCTCCTCCCTCATCGCATGACTCTCCACCTTCATCACCGACACATTTCCCAACTCCACCTTCATCATCTCTACATTCCCCGTCTCCACCTCCAGTGATTCCACCTCTTCCCTCCTTTCCTTTTCATTATACTCGTTGTCCACGTGTTGTGGATAAATCCACTGATGTGCCATCTACTTCTGGTGCGCCGTCCTCCTCATCTCAGCCGACTTATGGTCTTCGGGCTCGGCCTCGCCCTCCCCCTGACCGCTATTCTCCTAGTTGATATGCTCTTTCGGCTGTACTTGAGCCTACGTCTTATCGCGATGCTGTTGTTCATCCTGAATGGCAGTTTGCGATGGCAGAGGAGCTTGCTGCTCTTGAGCGCACTGGCACGTAGGATCTTGTTTCTCTTCCTCCCGGTGTTCGTCCCATCACCTGTAAGTGGGTCTACAAGGTTAAGACTCGCTCCGATGGTTCTCTTGAGCGTTACAAAGCTCGTCTTGTGGCTCATGGTTTTCAGCAGGAGCATGGTCGTGATTACGATGAGACATTTTCTCACGTGGCCCATATGACCACTATCCATACACCTCTCGCCGTGGCCTCTATTCGCCATTGGTCTGTTTCTCAGCTTGATAATAAGAATGCCTTTCTTAATGGTGAGCTGTGTGAGGAGGTATACATGCAGCCCCCACCTGGGTATTCTGCTCCTGATGGCATGATCTATCGTCTTCGTCGCTCTCTCTATGGCCTTAATCAAGCCCCTCGCACCTGGTTTGAGCGTTTTGCCTCTGTGGTGACTGCCGCTGGTTTTTCAGCGAGTGATCATGATCCAGCGTTATTTGTCCACATTTCCGCTTGCGGTCGGACACTTCTTCTTCTCTATGTTGATGACATGATCATCACTGGCGACGACCCTGAGTACATTGCCTTTGTGAAGGCCCGTCTTAGTGAGCAGTTTCTGATGTCTGATCTTGGCCCTCTTCGCTACTTTCTTGGGATCGAAGTCTCTACTACCTCTGATGGCTTTTTTATTTCCCAGGAAAAGTATATCTAGGATCTTCTTGCTCGTGCTGCTCTCACTGATGAGTGCACTGTTGAGACTCCCATGGAGCTCACTGTTCACCTCCGTGATACTGGTGGTGACCCCTTGTCTGATCCGACACGTTATCGTCATCTTGTAGGAGTCTTGTCTATCTAGCTGTCACTCGACCAGATATATCTTATCCGGTCCATATTCTGAGTCAGTTTGTCTCTACCCCCACTTCGGTTCACTACAGTCACCTCCTTCGTGTTCTTCGATATCTTTGGGGCACGATCTCTCACCATCTGTTCTTTCCTCGCTCCGGTTCATTACAGCTTCAAGCCTATTCGGATGCTACGTGGGCTAGTGATCCCTCGGATCGCCGTTCACTTTCTGCTTACTGTGTTTTTCTTGGTGGTTCTCTCATTGCCTGGAAGACGAAGAAACAGACTGCAGTTTCCCGTTCGAGTGCAGAGGCTGAGTTGCGAGCTATGGCTCTTTTGACGGCAGAGGTGACTTGGTTAGTGTGGTTGCTTCAGGATTTTGATGTTTCTGTCACTACACCTACTCTTCTACTGTCCGACAGTACAGGTGCTATTAGCATTGTGCGCGACCCTGTGAAGCATGAGCTCACCAAGCATATTGGTGTTGATGCTTTTTATGTGCGCGCTGGTGTGCAGGATCGGGTTATTGCTCTTCAGTATGTGCCTTCCGAGTTACAGTTGGCGGATTTCTTTACGAAGGCCCAAACTAGAGCACAGCATGGCTTCTATCTCTCTAAACTCATTGTTGTTTATCCACCATGAGTTTGAGGGGGGGGGGTGTTAGAGTTATATCTATATAGCCATGTAGCCTTTGTCTTTACCCCATTGTATAAGGGGTTTTCTGTATATTACCCGCACCTGTACATGTATATATACTGGCCTATGGCCCCATGGGAATACAAGTTGCATATTCCTAACATCAGTATCCCTCTTTGCATTGCATTTTGTATATTTTTTGTGCAAGTTATATTCATCTACTGGTAGAGGTCAATAAGTAGAAGATGAATTCAACTAGAAAGTGGTTTTTCTACACAAGAAATAGTAAAATAAAATAGCCAAAAAATTCTGAAGCTTTATGACTATGATTATGACTAAACGCTTGCAAAAACTGGTGCCAAATGATATCTGAGGAGATCCATACAAAAAACAACACATTTTGTGCTTGTTTGAGCAATATTTGCTTTGTTTGTATGGAGCTCATTTGATGTTATTTGGCAACCAAATGTTGCAAGCACCTAAAAAATTTGATCATAATGGAGGGCCACAGCATTACCCTTTTGTTTTAATTTTTGTTCTATTTTACTGTTCATGGGTGCAATGCATATGGGTGTAGCCACAAATTTCCAATTAAACTGCCTAGGACTCAGAAGTCTGTAATGCTAGACTATCAAAATATAAATATGTCTATTTCTTTTTTCTACAAGAGCATGGATAGAGCAAATTCAGAGCCAGTGGTTATGCCACTTGATTTATTACGAGAAATGACAGATGGTTTCTCTGAGGAGCGGAAACTTGGTAGCGGTTCACATGGAAAGATTTACTTGGTAAGACTAATTATGTAAATGGCTTCCTCACAACAATGATATCATATGAGACTATCATATCTTTTATGAACAGTTATATGTTGATTTTGTCAACATATAACTTCCTTGATCCATCTTTAGTAGGTGTCTCATGAGTGCGTATGAGTGCACATATCTGCTTTTTAGATGTTGTATATATGAATAGACCATTAAACAATGTGGAAATGTTGGATAGGGAGCGTACCCCGACGGGCAAAAGATTGCTGTGAGGGTGCTCTATGATATTTTAAGAGTTGACAATAAGCATTTTCAGAATAAGTTTGAAAATCTTACAAGGCTCCGTCACCAAAATATTGTGTAGTTAGTTGGATATTGCCATGATATTCAGGAAGTACAAGTAAAGCATGAAGGAAAATTGGTTCTTGTTGAAAAGACGCATAGGGTGCTCTGCCTGGAGTATATGTCTAATGGAAGCCTTGAAAAGTATCTTCCTGGTAAAGATTATCTTCTCCTTGTAGTTAGCATGTTAAGGTATTGTACTTACAATTTACACCTCAAGAATTCTCCTTATTTGGTGTTGCAGATGAATGTGATAGATATGATTGGCAAAAAGGCTATCGAATAATTAAGGGGATCTGCCAGGGTTTAATTTACCTCCACAATGAATTAAAACCTCCCATTTATCATTTGGATTTAAAGCCAGCCAATGTTTTGCTGGATGAGAATATGTTTCCCAGAATTGCAGATTATGGAATATCAAGGCTCTTCAGAGATGAACAGACGCAAGCTACAAAAAGTTCATTAGGAACAATGTAAGCATTCTTCACGTAAACTGAAATATGAGAAGGCAACATTCTTTTGGATTAGACATATAGTATCATTAACATTTATATATGACGCGTGATGCAGCGGATACTTACTGCCGGAATACATTAACAAGAATTTGATCTCAAGTAAGTTTGATATATTCAGCTTGGGTGTTGTAATCACAAAGATAATGGAAGGACGCACGGGCTACTATAAGAGTGCTGAAATGTCCTCACAGGAATTCACTAATCTTGTAAGAGAATATGTTGCCTTTTTCGACATGATGTGGACATATTTTGTAAGTAAATAATACTTTGGTTATTCTAATATATCACTCTTTTTATGCTCTAAACTGGTAGGTGCAGGAAAACTGGACGAATAGGCTACTTGAAACATCAAAACGGAGGGCCGCATATTCCAAACAAGTAAAGATATGCATTGAAATTGGTTTAAGTTGTCTGCAGGAGGATCGACACAAAAGGCCAATCATACAGGATATTATCAATAGACTGAATGAAACAGAAACAGAGTGTACTCAGGCAGCAAGAAAGGACTGGTTGCTGATTTTCCAGGTGTGAACTGGCCACTATTGATATTGTTTCTTTTCTTGAAATTTGCTCTTCTAGTCTTTGCATATGGATGGAATAAAAAATAGTCTCAATGTGATGCACCATGGTAAGTATAAGCTAGTGCCCATGATTTCTTTTGTTTAATTCACCCATGATCCATTTTAGACAAGTTTAATTTGAGGTACGAGGCTGTTTGTGTGTCTTACGATATGGCATGATAACTTGGTCATGTGACTAGCATGTTTAACATTATGGCTTTATGTATGATTGTTTCCTATTTCAGAAGGCGAAGAAGAACACTTTCCCTCTATATGCTCTAGATCCAAATGATCGGCATTAACAAGGGGTCAACATTAAGCTTAGAGTAGGCTCCATCGGTTAGCTCGTTAACAATTAATGTCCTAGGATTAAGATGATATGCTCAGAATCAACTCTCTCTCGAAACAGGCTTTCGCCCTTCTCTATAAATAAAGCAACAAACATGGAATCGAGTCTTCTTAGCTCGATTACAAAAAGTTTGAAACTAAGATTGTTTTAAGTGAAATTGCCTGAGTTTTGTAGGAAAGCTTAGTAGAACTGCTCACGGTAATCTCGAAAAAATAATTGCTCAAGGTCCAATAGATATTCTAGTTGAAATATTTTAGTAAAAGAAAGTTCAAAGTTCACGAAATTATGGGGACTTCCATATGAATTAACTAAACAGGACCAAACTGTATTGTTAGTTCAAATCATCAGATAAACTGCATTTTAATTAGATGATAAAAGTCACTTAAAATGTTCTGTTCACCAAGGTCAACCTTTCAAGTATCATAATTTGTGATCTATTAATATGCGATTAAGAGATCACACTAACACCATAACTCAGTATACTTACAGCAAGTTAGTTGACTGATTATTGCATGGTGTCAAGCACAGTTTGTACCCATGACGAATTTAATGGTTTGATCGAGCAATATATGCATAATTCACGGCTGACATCTCTTCCTTTGCACAGCTGGGATATTCTGCTGATCAATGGAAAATGGCCATGTTGGTGCTTACACGAACTGGATATCGAGTTTACTTCAGCCATAAGGACGAAGCTGTAATTAATCACAAATATTCACCAGATCTACATGTAAATTCTCCGTTATGCACCTTTATTCGCTCAGTATTTATGATTGCACTGACAAATTTCGGCCCAGAAGAACTTGTTTCTAGAAAATCTAAGATACCTGTTTTTTTTTTGCCCGAATGTATCCAAACAAATTTGGAATTAAAAAAACCACATCAACAGTGTATGCTATATACTATACCCATGTTCTAGAAGTCAGCACACTTCCAGTTGTCCCCGAAGGTTGCGAGTTCGAGTCATATCCCCTGCAGCTCAGACCTGGGCGAATGCATGGTGACCGAGGAGGCCACCCAATGCATCAATCGCTGGCTACCAGGGCCTTCCCTATCATGGTATGTGTGACTTTCATTGTAGTATAGGGTATTGATGATCTGAAATGCTTGACTTTCAGAGTACAAATATCCATTTTATGACCGAATTGAATTTTAATGCAGCCGCCTACAGATGATGGCACAATGATATTATTCCCGCTAAAAGAAGAACATGATCACCCGCAAAAAAGGAGAAAAGAAGAACATGCTAAACCACCATATCATAAATGGGAGAGCCTTTTAAACTGGACAACTTCAGTTACTAGATCTCGGTGGCGCATGGCAGTCAGCAAAGTCATCAACAGGCGCAGAGTCGGAATTTGGACATAAGGGGGTGAAATAAGACAATGATCACACAAGTGATAAAACTTCAGCGAGTATAACATATACTTGTACAAAAACATATATTTATACAAAAGTATAGAGCATATATATGACAATAAATTTCCTTTTTATTAGATTAACTTTAGATCTACGACGACCAAGCTCACTGAAGAACCCCATAATATCAGCTGAGTTTTGCAACAATTTCTTTTGAATAATTGATCATATGATTTGCCAAATTAATGGAAGTAATCTCCCATAACATAAGAAAGACACGCCTAGGGTTTCTTTATATTGCAGAAATATAGAAACATAGGATTGAGATTTCAAAACATAGAATTCCATGGAGAAAATATGTTTTTGTCCCTCAAATTTATGAAAACTATATATTTGGTCCCTCAAGGTTTTTTAGACTACATTTTGTCCCTCATGTTTTCAAGCCGGACATGAACCCTCCAAAACCAGACTTGGGCTGACGTGTCCTGGTTTGAATCCTACTTTGCCACATCAGGTCAACGGTCAATGTCAATGTCAACTCCACTGCCATGTCATATTTCTTCTTCTTCTTCTTCTTCTTCTTCTTCTTCTTCTTCTTCTTCTTCTTCTTCTTCTCTGTCTGTGTAGTCATTTTATCGAGCACCTTGTGCACCTTTGCCACCCGTGCATATTCTCGTCGCCGGTTGTCCTATTGCGGCTCACCAGTGCGGCACCTCGAAATGCAACAACTAGTTTTAAAAGAGAATATACCACATCTGAATCATAACAAGGACGAGGGCCGACGAGGACGGATATCAAAACCATGGCATTATGTATAACAAACAACGTACGGGTAAGATAATTATACGAGTAACTATATATCCAAATAACACAAACATCAATTTGGTAATGTAAAACATTCATGAACAAGAGCCTCACCACAAGGTGGTGCCGGCGACGGGACGGTGCGGGCGATCAACGGTGGTTACGACGGAGATTTAGAAGGCACTAAGTAAACCACACCTACATATGCAAACTAAGTGTTATTTTTGACCTCAAATTGCATATAAATCAAATACTAGCACATATAATTCCTCCGAAATTACTAAACTCACAAATTAATCACTATACAAAGCATTGCAAGAGCTAATCTAGCAATGAGAGATGAAAGGACAAAGTTGCTAACCTTTGTGATCATTTGAATGGATGGGGCCTTCAAATCTTGACAAATTTTGGGCAAAATTTGTGATGAGCTCGAGGAAGCGAGGGGAAGAACAGAGGAAGTGAGGGGAAAGGGGAAGAACAGAGCAAGCTCGGGTGGACGAAGGGTTTATGTACGACGACCTTTAGTACCGGTTCGTGCCACGAACCGATACTAAAGGTGCTGGAGGGGCCCCAGACTGACAACATCCTGCCACCACTCTCTTTAGTACCGGTTCATGGCACGAACCGGTGCTAAAAGTTCACCACGAACCGGTACTAATGAGAGCGGCCGGCTAGCCGTTGGAATCGGCACTAATGGACACATTAGTGCCGGCTCAAAATCAAACCGGCATTAATGTGTCTCAGATTTGCTCCTTTTTCTACTAGTGTAGTTGAGCGAGTATAATTTTCAGATTTCAACTCTGTTTGATATCACATTGTATTTCTATTATCAATAAGCAGAAATAGGTTCCCTTTTCATGTCCGTTTCTTGGATTGCATTGTTATGTGCTCCTACAGTTTAGATGTCATTGTTATAATTGATGCACTGTCATTCTTGAAAAATAATAATAATTGGTGCACTGATAGTTCAGGTTTGCAAATAGGTTTAGAGTGGCCTAACGGCGATGTTGGATTTCTAGATAGCTGGGGTAGGAAGAGGGAAGAAGTAAAGGTTAAACGGATAATCCGAGGACACCGAGAACATGAAGTAGATCGTGTTAAGTAGACTGTATTATTTCTGTATTTTCATGGCCTGCTACGAGGTCAGAAAATATGTCAAAATGCTCGCTGATGTTCTGCTCAATGGATTCCAAGGAAGCATGTTCTTTTGGTTACAACATACTTTCTTCAGTGAATTTCAAGATTCAGAAACTTATGATGAAAATAATGTTGATACTCTATTGTAAATTGTTCAGAATTATTGACTGTAAATTTTCTGATCTGTAAAAGGATAGATTCTTGTGATCATCTATAAATTGAAAAAAACAACTGATGTTTTATATCATCTTTTACATGCTCATATCTTGATTTTGTTGCAAACAGGAAAGCACAGCTAGGTCTTGCTAGCTTTTACAAGAGAAAACCTGAATTCCTTTTACATTTGAACATTTCATTGTACTCATACAACCCTGATTGGAAAGTGATTGCAAATGGATTCAAATTGGACTGAAGTTTAAACACCAAGGAGTAGCATTCCAGTAAAGCAACCCTACGAGAATAAATAGATAATCATGTAGATATTACAAAGCAAGGTTCCATATTGTCATGATTTGGCACTCCATCAGAATGATAGAGCACATTATTCTCGAAAGCATATGAAAAATCGTCAAACTTCAACCATGTCACACTTACATGTTAAAACGGAATGCATGTTACAGGTCCAGAACTGCTATTTATCGAAATGTAACTTTCTAACGGACGAGGACAATGTGGCTTCTTGTTGAACTCCATGTAGAAGACTTGTAAATCCGCCTTGGACGAAAGGAGCAGACATGGCCGAAGGCTGCCCGTACACATCTGACGAGAATGTTCGCATG
The DNA here is from genome assembly GCF_002162155.2 of Triticum dicoccoides. Taxonomy (NCBI): domain Eukaryota; kingdom Viridiplantae; phylum Streptophyta; class Magnoliopsida; order Poales; family Poaceae; genus Triticum; species Triticum dicoccoides. The sequence continues at coordinate 693,557,276 of NC_041393.1, forward strand.
GATGCATTAACATATCCGCCTTCAATCAACGAATAAGCCATGGTTGAAGGCTGACCATACACATCACTTGATAATGTTGGCATTGAGGCAGTAGCATATTCACCTTGGATCAAAGGATAAGCCATGGTCGAAGGCAGCTCCAAATATTACTGTCTGCTTGTGATGATTGGCACCAAGGATTGGAGCGAAAGGCAATTCAAACTTATTGGTATCAAACGTGGCGTCAAATGACACAACATCACCAAAGCATGCACAATCCATAATGGACTGACCATCTGCCCAAAAAAATTAGCTATCTGACCATCCTTTTCATCTACTTGAATCGCATAAAAAATGTTGGATCCTCCCTCTGCTTATTCTTCAAGTATTCTAACAGTGTTTTTGCATCATTGGATTCTAAATACTTCTTCCTTTCCTTACCAATCTCATTATTGCAATCCATTTTTGAGAATGACACTTTGTCGACTCCTCCATAGAATGCTACCATGAAATCATACACCTGAGATGGCTTCATCCCAGCTTCACCTATCTGTCCAATTAGCGCTCTGTCCGCTTCTACAACACGTCGTTGGGATCCCAGCTTGTGTGACTTATTGGGACTAGCAAGATAATGATTGTGATCGGTTACAACCTTTTGCACTGTCCAAATCCCATCTCTACTGACACTAAATTGAACACGAGCCTGACAACCTATCCTTGTAGTGGCCTTTGATGATTCGGTTTCTCGTTCTCCCTAATTACCGCAAACTATATATTTCTGGTATGTTGTTCAATCTTGGCGGCGCTTTGTCTGGCTCTTTCTGATACTAAACCCAATCTTGCCGGCATATGTGTTGTACATGTCGTATGCTTTCTGCTCTGAATCGAATGACTTTCCCACTTCGGGAACGATCAAAGCTTGCCCAACTTTATCAACCACCTACAGTAAAAAGTGTTGAGAATTAAAGTTACATTACAATGTAAAATATATATTATGTTCTTCACAACACATTTATTTTACATTAGGTGTGTCATGGATGGAATACTTTGTTTTGAATAAGCTATTGCACTATCAAGCCAAATATGAGCAAATCATTGTTTACAAAATTATTATTATGTCATCCTCCAATTGTTCATTACAGATAAACATGCTATCTTGACTTCCCGATCTCTAGCTTTTGGCATGACAATGTATTGTACACATGCAAGCTGAGATTGTTGTAAGGGACAATCTCGAAGAACCAGACAACGACCATACCTGTTGTATCACCTCTCCGTCAGCTCCACGACCACTCTCGATCACACCGTCCTCCTGGCCTCTTGCTCCCGTCATGTTGGTTGTGTCATACTCCTGGTCTTCTATTACGTGCCGTGGCGGCAAGTCTATGTCGCATGTTGCTGCCTCCCGCGCCACTGTCGACAGCGGGCTGTACGAGGTGGAGCCGCGGCCGTCCTCATTCGCATGGTTTACACGATCCAAGGCGGCGACAGGGCCGAACTCCGGCGTGGCGACTCCCGTCCTTCTCGATGGAGGCAACAGTTCAGGAAACGGGAGCACGACCCGCGGCGGCCATGGCTCTCGTTCCGGGCTGATGCAGCCATGGGAGAGAGAGGGCAGCGAGGCGTTCTGGCGCGGTGCGGCCATAGCCGACCCAGGGATCCCACGCCCACTAGTACGATCGCGTGGAGAAGAAGACTCAGATCGCTCGGCCATGGAAACTCCGATTACCACGGAACTGATTGATACGAGCTGCGTAGTTTGTTTCCTGGAGCCGATGCAAGGTACTCGAGCCGAGAAGTGTACGTGCATATGGGGATGAGAGGATAGCGTTAGATGGAGAGTAAGAACAGGTGGCTGCAGATCAGATCGGGTATGCACGGGAGGAGGTTTGCAGCCCGTCTCCACCCAATTTTTTTCCAAGCTAACGCACAATAGGGCAGAATCACAGCGGGGCGGAGCACAATAGGGCAGCACTACCACAGGTCGGGCCAGCAGCGAGCAGCTCTATGCCTGCGTGTGATAGTACGTTTATATATAGCTCCCATGCACCACGTTTTGTGAGTGGTCAGGCTGCAAGCAACAAAGTAAAGATACATATATGTCATTTATCTCAAGTGAGAGTTAGCCATTATAGATACTCAAGACAATTTCCTTCAATTTACTCCGTGAAAGACATGTTTCGACGAAATATGGACAGGGGCGGAGCCAGAAAATTTGGCCATTGGGTTCATTCCATGACTACATTCCGTATAGCTTTATTTTGGTTTGCCAAAGTATGTACGAACTCTTGAAAATTTTCCTTATTTTTGACTCTTCTGACTCGTCATGGCCTCGGAAAGTTAAGCCATGATGCAACAAGTGTCTCACCGAATCAATGAAATCATTAAGCCGGATTCGATTTTGCTTTTTTGTAAGATAAGTTTGCTTATCAAGAGCAACCTGAATTGACTGAACTTCATTCATCAAAACTTACCTCCATAGACTAGATCAATTAAAGTTCATGGAGATTTTTTGTTTTTGAAGAGTAGAGCAAAACAATCACTTTGTACTTGATATTAGGCTTGATAGAACATAGAAAAGAGAAGATGCGGCAATGTAATCTAATTACCTCAAGTTTTGGGAATCAATTGTTGCCGATGTCGATCTGCAGCCGCCGGCGTGTGGCGGCCGAGTCGCCGAGTAACACAAACACACGAGATGGGAATCGGAGAAAGCAACAGACGAACGATGCAAAAAAGCAGACAATAAATGAGGCGTGCCGCGTGTGGCTGCATGTTTGCGTGAATCATGGACTTACATATTCTTTTATTTTTTGAGCAAAACGGACTCACGGTTTAGGCATGTGAATGGATTGGAGGGCTGTTGCCTTTTGGGCCCTTTATTCCACGTCAGGTGTATTTGTTGGGGTCAACCAGGATATTTTACTGGGTTCACATCAGGTAAATATGTACATATACGCACATACGATGCAAAATCCATTGGGTTCACTTGAACCCAATAGCTCTATGCTGGCTCCGCCGCTGAATATGGAACACATTTTGTAGCACACATGCACGTTACGACACATATGTTAGATTTGGGATGCATTAGAAAAGTATTTGCTTGTTGTCTTTCATGATCATGCACATCAATCCTAAAAAAAATGATCATGCACATCAATCCTCAAAAAAATGATCATGCACATCATCTTATCTTGCGCATTACTATAGGGTCCTACGTGGACGCCATCACCATGTTGAACACGGCGAAGGTTCACACGTCCAGTTCTTGTCCTCCAATGTTCGCCTTGCCGTCTGGGACGTGTAAATGATGCCATCATGGCAACGGCACCAAGGAATTTCACTGCCAGGAGGATGGCGAGGCCGGCGAACAACAACAACAGTACTGCGTCGCTCCGCATCCTCATGTGACGTAAGTAGTCCAACGACTTTGATCATCTCGTCGGCGTTCAACGTTCCGTTTTCGACTGCGGTGGCATCTCAAGCTCAGTGACCTCGTGGCTCTCGACACGCCGAGATTTGTGCACAACTTGCTTCCTCGGTTTGGACCACTGGGTAGTGATGTTGGGGCGATGGCAATACGATGGTTGTCCGAGTGGCGTGTATTAGGGGGAGTCCGACGAATATACGGCCGCCGAGAATTAGCTTTTGTATATGCTTATCGGACCCGGAGTCCAGTCCAGCCGGCCCGCCCACAGAAATTCTAAACTCATGAGCTTTTACAGGGATCTTACCGGGTCTTTCCCAACTAATCTTCTCTCCCCCATTTTCAGTGGGGGTGGGCCCCATCTTACACCACAATCGATCGATCTACCGCGAGACCTTCCTGCCGTGGGCCTTTCGACCTTCTGGTGAGCCTGCCGGCCAGTAATGCTACACATACAAACAAGTTACAGGGTATTACAGAATGGTTTAATTTGATTGGTCAATTGGTGAGTGAGGCGGCCCACCCCCTGAAAATCGGGAGGGGGGGGGGGGCAAAGTTTGTGATTGGTTATCATGTATTTGTTTGTATGTCTAGCATTTTTGGCCTAGCGGCGCGTGCTTTCTACGACGACCTCCCCCTAGAGAGTGTCGCCGCCTGCCAGCAGCATGTGCAGGGCATGGCCATAGTTGTCCTCGACACCCTCACTAGACGGAACGGGCAGTGAGTTTTTTTTTTTGACGGGAATAGCAGGAGCTCTGCTTTTGCATTATAGTGGAAGAGAGGAAAAAAACAAGCAGTACAACATCCTTCTGGGACATGTCCCCGGATAGGATAGGGACTGCTCAAGAATACTCAATGTTTCTCACAGGGCAGGTTTTATGCAATAACCTGACCCTGACCAGTTGCCTCAACGTATAGTTTTACATCATCGCTGATTAAATCAGCCAACATGAACACAGTCAATTCCTTCTGCTGAAAGATCCTCCTGTTGCGTTCCTTCCACAGGTGCCAGGCTGTAGGCCGCCACCGTGATATCCTCCTGTACCTTGTTCTTCGGACCGCGTCCGGAGCATAGCCTTCTCCACCAATCTGTAATCGAGCTAGCCGAAGACGCAATACGCCACATCCTACTGTTAGACCCCTGGAAGTGGAACCATATTTCCTTTGCAAAAGAACACCCCAGCGTCAAATGCATTGCAGATTCAGCCTCTTGATCACACAACTTGCATCGCTCATTATGTGGCCAATTCCGCGCTAATAGTCTATCCACCGTCAAATTTCTGTTCTGCAGGAGTAACCAAAGGTAGAATTTGACCTTCCCCTCCATCTTGCATCTCCATATTCTCTCAAGATCCGGCTGCTCTATCCTGGCCGCAAACTGGATGGCATAGGCAGAGCATGCAGAGTAGGTGCCGTTTGCCGTGAGTGACCACCTGATCACATCCTTTGCCTCCGAGAGGCTCACCTGCTGAACCTCCTCCCAAATTCTGACAAATTGTGCTAGCTGCTCCTCGTTGTTCATTCTTTGTAGACCTTGCATCCACCGGCCGTTTGTCAAAGCCTCTTTGACACTAATTCTTTTAAAACGAGCTAGCTTGAAGATCTCCGGTGCAATCACATAAGGGCCTCCCCATGCATCCATCTATCCATCCAGAACAGCGCAAGCTGACCATCACCCAACTGAATAGAGGAGCAGCTCGAGAACAGCTGTCTATCAATGGCGTCGCACGGAGTAGGAGATCCTTTCCACGGTCGATCGACGTCATCCCATCTGAACCATTCCCATCTCAAGCGCAAGGCCCGGCTGAAACACTCGATGTTCTTGATACCTAGCCCACCAACAATCTTGGGGGAGCAGGCCCACTTCCAGTTTACAAGACACTTGCCTCCAGCCGCTCTTTCTTCAATTTCCCATAGGAAATTTCTCCTGAGTTTGTCCACCTTTCTAATGAACCATTCATCCGGTTGGAAGGCTGTTAAGAAGTAAATGGCCGTGCTGGTGACCACCGAGTTGATGTAAACCAGTCTCCCCATCCTGTTTAGCAATCTACCCTTCCTAGGCGATAGCTTTCCCGCCATCTTGTCCAGAACCGGCTGCACCTCGGCCCTCCTGGGTTTCCTGACACCTAGAGGCAATCCCAAATATTTACATGGGAGAGCCCCTTGAATCCCACCAAAAACAGCCAGCATGGGATCCAGCTCAATTCCATCACAAGCAATGGGATACGCCACCGTTTTGCTGATATTAGTGGACAGACCAGAAGCATTACCAAAGATCTTGAGAATGGCCTGAATCGCAAGAAAATCATCCATGGTGGGGTTGATGAAAAGAGCCACGTCGTCAGCGTAGAAGCTGGATCGGAAGCGGGCAATCCGAGATCTCAGTGGGGATAGAATGTTTCGCTCTGCAGCCATCGATAGGAGCCGCTGCAATGGTTCCATGGCAATGATGAAAAGCAGCGGGGACAAAGGGTCTCCCTTCCGAAGCCCTCGCCAGTGAACAAAGGGTGAGCCAGGTATTCCGTTTAAAAGCACCCTTGATGATGTGGAGGACAAAATCAGTGAAATCATATCGCGCCATCTCTGACCAAACCCCATCGCCTCCAGGACCTCCATCAGGTAGGCCCAGCTTACCGAATCAAAAGCCTTGGCGATGTCAAGCTTCAGGAATACCAAGGGCGACTTTGTGGAATGAGCAGCCTTGATCACGTTCTTGACGTATAGGAAGTTGTCTTGAATAGCCCTTCCTCTTATGAAGGCACTCTGATTATTTGTGACAAGCCCCTTGATCTCAGGAACCAGCCGGGAAGCCAACATCTTGCTGACAATTTTTGGAACACTATGCATTAGACTCACCGGCCTAAAGTCACTTGCCTCCTGAGCATCGTCCTTCTTGGGCAGCAGCACTATATTTGCGGTATTTAGCAGCTTCCACTTGTGTCCCCGGAGTGAGTGAACACAATTCACCGCGGCAAGGAGGTCCTCTTTAATCAGTTGCCAACAATGCTTGAAAAACATCCCCGTGAACCCATCCGGCCCAGGTGCTTTCTCACCGTGCATCTCAGTTACAGCCGCGTGCAACTCGTGCTCGGTGAAGGGGTTGTCTAAGTGCTGCAGATCTCGCCTTGGCAATCCCATGGTCTCCCAATTCATTTTGGTGGTCCTCGAGAACGGTGTGCCCATAATGCTTTTGAATCTATCGAATAGGATCTGAGCCTTCCCCTCATGATCAGTCACTCTTCCACTCCTTCCGATCAAACTTGGTATGTGATTCTTGCGACGCCTTCCACTAGCTCTGATTTGAAAGAACCTAGTGTTTGCATCTCCTTCCCTTATCTCAGTTAGCCTCGATTTCTGCCTCCATTTTTCTCTGTCAATAGCCGCCGGGCCCAACAGTTTGGTTTTCAGCATAGCACGCAGCCTCCTCTCCTCAGTGGATAGATCCCTCTCCTCTTGCGCCAGATCAAGCCTGAAGATCACCTCACTCGCCAGGCTCGACATGAAGCTGGCCCATCGTACCTTTTTCTTGTTCCAAAGACGCAGAGCCTGCGCGGTTCTGGAAAGCTTGGTGTGCAAAACCCGAATAGGATTAGTAGATTTCACCTCTCTGTTCCATGCCATCTGAACCACTGAGTCAAAGAGGACGATTTCGCTGCATCTATAAGGACGTAGCCCAGGCAGCTCTGCCGCGTCCTCCGCTACCTCGAGGAAGATAAGATAGTATCGAGGGACCACCTGAAGGAGCCAGTGCCAGCAGAACCAGCCGCCACTGCTGGTGATTGTGACAAGGAAGGTGACGAGAAGGAGAAGGCAAAGCTACACCTAAATTCCAACTGCTGCATGGACTACGCTCAGGCTTGCGACGCCGCTAGGTACCGGATGCACCGCATGAGGAAGAAGATCACGGACAAGCTGTCGGCGGATAGCTGAGCCACGATCCAGCAGTACCTTTTCCCTGACTGCGGGAGACTTATCGCCGACGACTACCAATGCTTCCACTGCGAGCAGTGCTGCGGCGAACTAGTTGTAGAAAACGTTGTCACGATCATGACTGACGAAGCTGCTGGTGACAACGGCAATGGCACATGGTAGCATAGGCGGATTGAGAAGTTGCAGGACATGCAAAAGCGAATGGAGGAGCTGTTGGAGCCATTGCAGGCGCAGATCCAGAGGGTGGAGGGCCTGGCCGCTCCAGAGTTCATGAGCCTGTGGTAGTGGCACGAAGCAAATAATATTGTCGATGCAGCAGATGCAGTTCCGTGTCGTCCAGCAGAGACAGAGCTTGAAGTTGGAATATTATTGCCTCATGGTGCACATCAGTCTGGCACGAGCGGTGGTTCAGGGTCGAAATACTTTCCTCCATTGATGATCACAAAAAGATGGATTTTACAAAACAGACTCATGGAAAAGTAGAAGCGGATGAAAACTGGATGATTAAAAGATGACGAACTCAAACGAAGAACTCAAACTGTTTGCGATGAGAAATTACAACACAGACGGTCAATACAATTACTTTCTATGCGATTCTGTGTGTACAAAAACTTTGAAAAATGCAAACTAGTTGCTTGCAGTGGCTAGAAGTATTGCACATGATGCGTCTGCGAGTACTCGTGTGCGATGATTAGTATGTTACACATACGGTTCCTTATGTTAACATGTATGTGAATTTGCAATATGGACAGTTAATATGCAAATTCCTTCTGGACATCGAGCACACGCTTAAACTCAATGAACTGTGTACGATACTAGCATTTTCCATGAAAATTTATGAACTTGGATAACAGCATTTGAGTAACATATATATAGTGGTTACACTATTCAACAAAAGGAGGATCTTCGCAACACGGTTTTGACAACCATATGATCCATATCTACATACCTAACATAGTAACAACTATCACATTTTAAGAGGCTAAGGGCCAACAACCATATGGTCCATATATACATACTTAACATATATATATATAGTAACAACTAGCACATTTTAAGAGGTTGAGGGCCAACAACCACAACTATCCACTGTAAGCAGCTTGATCACGGCGACTCAGCATCTCGTCAATGAAAAGGAAGAGCCCTCATGTGCCTTGGTAGAGCATGAGTAGAACAGTGTGTCCAATTTTCCAATATGGATGCAGTGCCACGAGAAGCGAGAACTTGTTAATATAAATGGTTCCATTTTGTGGGAAATGCAGTACCTTGCAATCACTTTGGCGTTATTAGCAGGCACAAGTCTAATATGACCACCCCGGGAAATCGATCCAGGAATTGCTATAGGGGGCAATTTCTGTTGATATGTAGAATAAAAAACAATTGTAACATATCATTGAAGATATATATAGTTTATGAGCATTAACATTAAAATAAAACTTTTTACCAGTGCTTTGTGCACACAATTGGTCTTGTTCAGTGTGTGCACCATAGGTCTAATTAATCCCATCCAAAATCCAGCATTCATACGCTGTGCTATCTCTGTCAGATTATCAACAAAGTTTATGACATGCTTCAAGTCCTTCCAGTGAAATTTGGTACGCTTGGTACATACAGATCATTCACTATGCATCCAACATATCTTGCTTAAAAGGTGGAAAGGTATTATTTATTCAGAACATGTCAGAAGAATATATAGTGTGCATAAATTGGTAAATAGAATTTGTAACTGCCTAGGAACAGAGTCAGAATATGATATCACAAGAAAATAAAGTTTCTGCGATCTGATCGCGGAGACGAATTTTGAGTTACGAGTTTGGTCTTCAATTAAAACAATGTGGAATAGTTTCACAGCTCACGCCGCCTGGAACACCACAACGTTATGGTGTGTCCGAACGTCGTAACCGCACTTTATTGGATATGGTGCGATCTATGATGTCTCTTATCGGTTTTACCACTATCGTTTTGGGGTTGTGCATTAGAGACAGCTGCATTCACATTTAAAAAGGGCACCATCTAAATCCGTTGAGACGACACCGTATGAACTATGGTTTAGCAGTAAACCTAAGCTGTTGTTTCTTAAAGTTTGGAGTTGCGATGCTTATATGAAAAAGGTTTTCAACCTGATAAGCTCGAACCCAAATTGGAGAAGTGCGTCTTCATAGAATACCCAAAGGAAACTGTTAGGTACACCTTCTATCACAGATCCGAAGGCAAAACATTCGTTGCTAAGAATGGATCATTTCTAGAGAAGGAGTTTCTCTTGAAAAGAAGTGAGTGGGAGGAAAGTAGAACTTGATGAGGTAACTGTACCTGCTCCCTCATTTAAAAGTAGTTCATCACAGAAATCTGTTCCTGTGACTACTACACCAATTAGTGAGGAAGTTAATGATGATGATCATGAAACTTCAGATTAAGTTACTACAGAATCTCGTAGGTCTTCCAGAGTAAGATCCGCACCAGAGTGGTACGGTAATCCTGTTCTGGAAGTTATGTTACTAGACCATGACGAACCTACGAACTATGAAGAAGCGATGGTGAGCCCAGATTCCGCAAAATGGCTTGAGGCCATGAGATCTGAGATAAGATCCATGTATGAAAACAAAGTATGGACTTTGATTAACTTTCCCAATGATCGGCGAGACATTGAGATTAAATGGATCTTCAAGAGGAAGACAGACGCTGATAGTGTTACTATCTGCAAAGCTAGAATTGTCGCATAAGGTTTTCGACAAGTTCAAGGTGTTAACTACGATGAGAGTTTTTCACTCGTATCTATGCTTAAGTCTGTCTGAATCATGTTAGCAATTGTCGCATTTTAAGAAATCTGGCAAATAGTTAAACAAAACTGCATTCCTTAATGGTTTTCTTAAAGAAGAGTTGTATATGATGCAACCAGAAGGTTTTGTCAATCCTAAAGGTGCTAACAAATTGTGCAAGCTCCAGCGATCCATCTATGGACTGGTGCAAGCATCTCGGAGTTGGAATATATGCTTTGATGAGTTGATCAAAGCATATGGTTTTATACAGACTTTTGAAGAAGCCTGTATTTACAAGAAAGTGAGTGGGAGCTCTGTAGCATTTCTAATATTATATGTGGATGACATATTGTTAATTGGAAATGATATGGAAATTCTGGATAGCATGAAAGGATACTTGAATAAGAGTTTTTCAAAGCAAGACCTCGGTGAAGCTGCTTACACATTGAGCATCAAGATCTATATATATAGATCAAGACGCTTGATAAGATTTTTCAATGAGTACATACCTTGATAAATTTTTGAAATAGTTCAAAATGGAACAGTCAAAGAAGAAGTTCTTGCCTGTGTTACAAAGTGTGAAGTTGAGTAAGACTAAAGACCCGACCATTGCAGAAAATAGAAAGAGAATGAAAAGTCATTCCCTATGCCTCAGCCATAGGTTCTATAAAGTATGCTATGCTGTGAACCAGACCTATTGTATACCTTGCTCTGTGTTTGGCAAAGGAATACAATTTTGATCTAATAAGTAGATCACTGGACATGGGTCAAGAATATCCTTAGTGAGGACTATGGAGACGTTTCTCGATTATGGAGGTGATAAAAGAGCCCGTCGTAAAAGTTACAACGATGCAAACTTTTACACCAATCCAGATGACTCTAAGTCTCAATCTGGATACATATTGAAAGTGGGAGCAATTAGCTAGAGTAGCTCCGTGCAGAGCATTGTGGACATAGAATATTTGCGAAATACATACGGCTCTGAATATGATAGACCCGTTGACTAAGCTTCTCTCACGAGCAAAACATGATCATACCTTAGTACTCTTTTCGGTGTTAATCACATAGCGATGTGAACTAGATTATTGACTCTAGTAAACCCTTTGGGTGTTAATCACATAGCGATGTGAACTAGATTATTGACTCTAGTAAACCCTTTGGGTGTTGATCACATGATGATGTGAACTATTGGTATTAATCACATGCAAATGTGAATATTGGTGTTAAATCACATAGCGATGTGAACTAGATTATTGACTCTAGTGCAAGTGGGAGACTGAAGGAAATATGCCCTAGAGGCAATAATAAAGTTATTATTTATTTCCTTATTTCATGATAAATGTTTATTATTCATGCTAGAATTGTATTAACCGGAAACATAATACATGTGTGAATACATAGACAAACATAGTGTCACTAGTATGCCTCTACTTGACTAGCTCGTTTATCAAAGATGGTTATGTTTCCTAGCCATGGACAAAAGAGTTGTCATTTGATTAATGGGATCACATCATTAGGAGAATGATGTGATTGACATGACCCATTCCGTTAGCCTAGCACTTGATCGTTTAGTATGTTGCTATTGCTTTCTTCATGACTTATACATGTTCCTGTAACTATGAGAATTATGCAACTCCCGTTTACCGGAGGAACACTTTGGGTACTACCAAACGTCACAACGTAACTGGGTGATTATAAAGGAGTACTACAGGTGTCTCCGAAGGTACATGTTGAGTTGGCGTATTTCGAGATTAGGTTTTGTCACTCCGATTGTCGGAGAGGTATCTCTGGGCCCTCTCGGTAATGCACATCTTTATAAGCCTTGCAAGCAATGTCACCAAATGAGTTGGCTACAGAATGATGCATTACGGAACGAGTAAAGAGACTTGCCGGTAACGAGATTGAACTAGGTATTGGATACCGACGATCAAATCTCGGGCAAGTAACATACCGATGACAAAGGGAACAACGTATGATGTTATGCGGTTTGACCGATAAAGATCTTCGTAGAATATGTAGGAACCAATATGGGCATCCGGGTTCCGCTATTGGTTATTGACCGAGAATAGTTCTAGGTCATGTCTACATAGTTCTCGAACCCGTAGGGTCCGCACGCTTAACGTTACGATGACAGTTATATTATGAGTTTATGAGTTTTGATGTACCGAAGGAGTTCGGAGTCACTGATGAGATCGGGGACATGACGAGGAGTCTCGAAATGGTCGAGACGTAAAGATCGATATATTGGACGACTATATTCGGAGTTCGGAAAGGTTCCGAGTGATTCGGGTATTTTTCGGAGTACCGGAGAGTTACGGGAATTCGCCGGGAGAAGTATTGGGCCTTATTGGGCCATACGGGAAAGAGAGAGGGGCTGCCTAGGGCAGGCCGCGCGCCCCCCCCCCCCAAGGCCTAGTCCGAATTGGACTAGGGGGAGGGGCCGCACCCCCTCCTTCCTTCCCTTCTCTCTTCCCTTTCCTTCTCTCCTACTCCTACTACATGGAAGGTCTCCTAGTTGGACTAGGAAAGAAGGGAGTCCTACTCCCGGTGGGAGTAGGACTCCTCCCTGGCGCGCCCTCCCTTGGCCGGCCGCCCCCTCCCCCCTTGCTCCTTTATATACGGGGGCAGGGGGGCACCCCACAAGAACACAAGTTGATCTACGGATCGTTCCTTAGCCGTGTGCGGTGCCCCCCTCCACCATATTCCACCTCGGTCATATCGTCGCGGAGTTTAGGCGAAGCCCTGCGCCGGTAGAACATCAAGATCGTCACCACGCCGTCGTGCTGACGGAACTCATCCCCAAAGCTTTGCTGGATCGGAGCCCGGGGATCGTCATCGAGCTGAACGTGTGCTGAACTCGGAGGTGCCGTACGTTCGGTACTTGGATCGGTCGGATCGTGAAGACGTACGACTACATCAACCGCGCTGTGTTAACGCTTCCGTTTGCGGTCTACGAGGGTACGTGGACATCACTCTCCCCTCTCGTTGCTATGCCATCACCATGATCTTGCGTGTGCGTAGGAATTTTTTTTGAAATTACTACGTTCCCCAACAGAAACTGTACATGAACTTAGTTGATCGAATGTGATAGTTCCAGATTGAATTGAAAAATAAAAAGACCACATTCATAGTTGCCATTTCAGAGTTAACTCAACTATAATTTAGGGTTTGAAAATGCATTTAAACAGAGGTAGTAAGCTTTTTCCTCAAATTATCATATTTTACAACAGATTTGACTACAATTACACATTCCAGAACAATGTGCATATATTTCTTTTAGAAGCTATGGTGTCGATCGAAGTTTCAGAAGCTAATTGATCTCTTCTTGTCCCTGAGAATAAGAAATATGATTACTAAAAAATATGATAGTGGACAGAAATATTTCCTTCTATTGTTATACTTATTATAAGAAAATTTTGCTGTAATGTACAATCTAGTAAAAACGGACTTTAGAGCACGTTGCCATGTTCAGCACTTCAGTAGCTGCCTTTTCCAAATCTTAGTACCGAGTCTATACCAGCATGAGTTTTTTTTTTGCAATTGACACACGGGTATGATTAGAAAATAGAACCAAAATACTATCTCAAAGACAAGCTTATTTTTGCAGCATTTAAAATTATAATCTGTTTTGGAAGTCCAACAAATAAGGTAGCACCGCATTAATTAAGTCCAGTATCCACTGAATTATAATTATAATTTTGCCATTTCAGAGTTAATTATTTATTACTTTCATAAGAATCAGGGGCAGAATTTTGCATGTCTTTTCATGTAAAGAAATGTAACTGAAAGTGTGGAACAAAGTACTTTGTCGTGATAACTAAAAATTCAGAAATCATTCCCAATCGTGTAATTGAATGGTGTGTTTGTAATATAAATTTGTTTATAACTGGTTCTTCTGTTTTTCAAATGTTTATGATATTCTTCCATGGGATTCCAAAAAATGGATTCGCATGGTAATCTTGTCTTTAGATCCGCATGGTAAGATGGCGGCATAATTGAAAAAGGGATTCCAAAAGAAGGAGGATGGAAAATATCACAATACAAAGAACCATACCTTATGAAATATTGACATGTCTAGCCAAGTATAGTGTATTCGATGGACAACCATACCTTATGGGTTTGATCCAAAGATCATTCGTACACACCCATGTCATATTTCCTAAATTAGCAGTATCAAATTTTAGGATTGATATTATGAATCAATATATATTTACTTGAACCTACAATACAAAATTGAATACTAATTACAAAGAAGAAAAAGGACTCTCGACAATAAGGGTATTTGTGAAACAAACTGCTTAATCTCTTCTATTTGGATATATGGACATGCAGACTATCTTTGTCAAGATTTGCAAACGACCTCGCAGCCAGACATGCACCAGATCTTTGTGAAGTTCGTACACAATTTCAAGTTTGAGCTATGATATTAACGAACCAATGCATGAAAACGCAAATCATCTAGATTGGGTACTCAAGGTCAACGAAAGGAACCCACATGATCAGGCATTGATATTAAGTAGACTGCAAACCCATCTAATATTGAGCAATTCAAAAAAATAATATTCAGCTGGAATTGCACTAATCATACCTGCAGCGTGCAGTGCACTATAAATACATGTAGGGGTAGTGAACAACGCATAAGCTCACTCATTGAGGAAGGCTGGAAATAGAAAAGCCCAATCACTGGATAACCCAGGCTCCTGCATTGCAAATCATAGTTAGATCTTGACAAACAGTAAGGAGCAGCAATACAAAACCGTGAAGCATTAGTTATCTCCAATTAAAAGCACGAAATAATCATGAAGGACCAAGGCTTCTTACGGAGACAAAATATGATGTGGTTTGCTATGCATGGTTGAAGTTGAAACATTACGCTGGTATATATGAGCAGCCAAATTGCTTCAAAATATGATTAGGAAGTGGCTGGTGACCTTTTCACCTGAGGTGAAAATTTTGGTGCCGTTAATTTGATCTGGACGAATGGCGTTGGGAGGCCATGGTAGGCACGTATGCATCTAATATGTTGTGGGTGTATCACCAACAGGCGGCGACAACACGTCGATCTCCGCATCTCACCTCCATTTTGCGCACCATCGTAGGTACACTGGAACTGCAAGCGGCCACCCTTCTTTCTGTCCTCCTCATGCTGTCCGCCTTTGAAGCAGCACCTCGCCACAAGTATGATGCTCACTGGTGCCATCACATGGTGCTACGCCGCCTCGCACTGCAACTGCACAATTCACAGCTTTTCACACAAACATATACTACAACTCCACATGCATTCATCGTGGCAGCACACAGCCGCCAATTCGTAGAGAAAGTGGAGGTTGCTTAGGAACATGAAAGAGATGCCATCAGGGGGCGGTGCTGAAACATCATGGCGGCAGAGGAAGATGACATGAATCGTTCAAGCATAGGACTAGCTACATGGTGAGACACGCACCACACACATATACTGCAGGCGGTTGGACATGGGCATGCCCATCGACGATTTAGACGAATACAAGATCGGCCTGATATTGAGGTACTGTTCCAGCCAACAATCTATTTTCACTCTTCAGGTCCTTTTCTATGCACGTAAGGATCCAATTATTTTTTTCTGTTTGGCAATGCACTCTAACTGTTCATTGAATTGTTAAAAGTGCCAAGACTTGAATTCCTATAGCAGAGTTTTCCTCTGGAATTTGTTGAAGCATATGAAGTAACAGTAGAATATATACACTATTATGTCCATTGGGCATGTAATCTTTTTTAGTACATAGTGTGTTTGTTACTAATGTGGAATTGTCTTTCATGTACTGGCTAACAAAACTGCATTTGTATCACATTGGTTGCTTTACATCATGTCGCTGTTTAGTTTCCTAGAATACTCGCTCATCAGGATCCACTCATGCATACAGCAAGGCAGAGTTGCTTCAGCCTCCCTACTGCATGCCATGGGGATTAACTATTGCAGCGCCCAACTGTACATGTCTTAGTCCCCAGGTAATGGAAACCGTTTGGTGCACGCATGTAGCTTGTTAGAATTGTGTCGAATATTATTGTACAAGATAGGTTACAGTTAGACTTGATTTTGGACTGTGTGTAGATAGGGTAGGAGTTGTGTCCTAATAGGACACTTTTATCCTAGGCCTCTCATATATATCGGGGGATAGACACACAATATAACCTATGCCAACATAATAGCACAGGCACGCGAAGGAGCCGGCGGCGTGTGCCGGCGCCCGAACGTACGGCCGGTTGCGGTATTATGACGGTGTCATTGGGAGAAGCGCCCGTAGTCATGCCCCGGGGATGTAGCCATATTGGTGAACCTCGTTAACAAATCTCGGTGTCGTGCTTGTGTGATTGCTTGGTTCTCGGTAGATCGACGGATCGCCTCGGATTTATTATAACAAGTGGTATCATGAGCAAGGTTTCGAAGAGGTGCTGTATCGATTTAGAGGAAGCGGAGAATCAGTGGAATTTATCGCGGAGTTATCAGATGCGTAAGGTATGTCTCGGTAATCGACTGAGAGCAGACGAGACGCAGAAGGCACGATGATTGAGGCGGATCAATTTTGCGGTGTAGTTCTGTCCGCGTGGTGAAGCAATCAACGGAAGCAGCAGCTGGTGGCATCAGCAGTGCGCAGCGCACGTACGCCGACGGCCACGCGCTCGGCAGCAGGCGTACACATCGGAAAGTCGTGTTTCGACGAGATCGGATCGGTGGACGCAGATGGCAACTCGCGACGCTACGGAATCCAGCATTAACACGGAGGCCAGCCCAAGACGCTGGGCCTGTCGATCAGACCACGAGTGGCTCAGGAAGGGCCCAGGCGTCAGTAGGCCGTGTGTGTGCGCTGGACGTCGGATCGTGGTCGCAAGGGGTAGCACAAGAGTCTCGCGTACGGGCAGCAAGCGCGTTCGGCTAGCAGCAGTGCAGGCCAAAAGGCCCCAACTGCGCGAGGCCTAGGAGATCGGCTGGTGTGGCCCAAGGCGTGGGATGGCTGTTGAGTTGTTACTTGCAGTTTCGTACAGAACCGATGGAAGCCAGGGCAGCCGAGGATTTGTTGAGGAAAAAAAAAGGAAGCTACTCCCGCCGTTCGGAATTACTTGTCGCCAAGTAATTCCGAACGGAGGGAATACGTAATAGATTGATGCTAACCATCAGAAGAAAGAGATAGGAAAGACCAATGGTTCTACAGCCTACAGGAGCACGTGGTGACTTTAGAGATTTTGTTTGATCTTCATTGGTAGGTGCAACGGGATGGCTTACATGGCAGAGTTTGGCTTTAATTATTTCTTTGTACACGGGTTGTGTACGGGGATGGTGGCATGATGGACTGTTGTGCGCGTGGCAAGATCGGCGACGTGCGTATATGGCTTGAAGGAGTCTGGAGCGCGTCGTGATACGGATCGTGCATACACAGGGCGTCAAATTATGCACGGAGATGTGCAGGACGGACACGACGCAGGGTGGAACATGGTTGCAGTCGGATAAGTTCGGCTGGGTCGGACTGGACAGTCTGATGGATCAACGTGGATGTTGATCAAAGCAGAAGACGGTGGTGATTTCAGCGACGACGACATAGGAGCGTCATGCTGATGGTGGCCGACTTCTAGGGCGTGGAAACACGTGGTGCATGCCTGAGGGGCTTGTGCGGTTTCGATAGACTATTGCGCGGGGTTGATTCAAGACGGTGCACATGAGAGTTTGGAGTCGACAGGGCGCGGGAGGGGTGGCACGTACAACCACCATGGAGTCATGTTGAAGGTGAAGCTGGAGTCGGATGGACGACTTCACTCTATGCTGATGAAGGGGCTACGATATAAATGCATGAAGAGTCGAAGCCTATTTCAGCGGGATAGCGAGAGACACGTGGATCGGACTGGGGCCCAATGGTCTGATGGAGGCATGATACTCGGCATCGGTCGGTGATGATCGGTGGTTCTCTGCAGTGGGGGTTGAGTGGTGTGGGTTTGCGACCTTGGGAGACTCGACTAGGACAACAGAGGCTCGGCGCGGTGATAACGGCGTGGCGTGCGGTAAGCATAGGACACAGCGACATGCCAAGGCACTGGTGGTCAGGCATGTGGTTAGAGAAATTGTGCAGGGGGTGCTGAAGCAGTGTTGACGAGTACCAGATTCAAGTTAGTTGGTGACTGGGTCTATCGGTGCCGGTTGATGGACAGGAGTTGGCCATGGAAGAATCTGAGAAAGTGGCGGAAAGTCTGAAATCACTAGTAGAAAAAGGGTCAAATGTGAGACACATTAGTCCCGGTTTGTAACAGAACCGGCACTAATGTGTTCATTAGTGCCGGTTCCAACGGCTAGGCGGGAGGAGCTCTTTAGTACCGGTTCGTGGCGAACCTTTAGCACCGGTTCGTGCCACAAACCGGTACTAAAGAAAGTGGTGGCAGGATGTTGTCAGAGTGGGGCCCTTTCAGCACCTTTAGTACCGGTTCGTGGCACGAACCGGTACTAAAGGTCGTCCTATATAAACCCTTCGTCCACCCGCACTCTGTTCTTCCCCCTTTCCCCTCTCTCTCTCCTCTGTTCTTCCCTCCTTCCTCTCGAGTTCATCACAAAATTTGCCCCAAATTTGTCAAGATTTGCAGGCCCCCATCCATTCAAATGATCACCAAGGTTAGCAACTTTGTCCTTTCTGTAGGGTTTCGTAGTAATTTCAAAATTTTCCTACGTGCACACAGGATCATGTGATGCATAGCAACGAGGGGGAGAGTATTGTCTACGTACCCTACGCAGACCGACTGCGGAAGCGATGACACGACGTAGAGGAAGTAGTCGTACGTCTTCACGATCCAACCGATCAAGCACCGAAACTACGGCACCTCCGAGTTCGAGCACACGTTCAGCTCGATGACGATCCCCGGACTCCAATCCAGCAAAGTGTCGGGGAAGAGTTCCGTCAGCACGACGGCGTGGTGACGATCTTGATGAACTACAGCAGCAGGGCTTCGCCTAAACTCCGCTACAGTATTATCGAGGAATATGGTGGCAGGGGGCACCGCACACGGCTAAGGAATCGATCACGTGGATCAACTTGTGTCAACTTGTGTGTTTAGAGGTGCCCCTGCCTCCGTATATAAAGGAGGAGAGGAGGGGAGGCTGGCCGGCCAAGGGGGGGAGGCGCAGGAGAGTCCTACTCCCTCTGGGAGTAGGATTCCCCCTCCAATCCTAGTCCAACTAGGATTCCTCGGAGGGGAAAAGAGGAGGAGGGGGCCGGCCACCTCTCCTAGTCCTAATAGGACTAGGGGAAGGGGGTGGCGCGCAGTCCATCTAGGGCAGCCCCTTCTCTTTTCCACTAAGGCCCACTATGGCCCAAAAAGCTCCCGGGGGGTTTCGGTAACCCTCTCGGTATTCCGGTAAAATCCCGATTTCACCCGGAATACTTCCGATATCCAAATATAGGCTTCCAATATATCAATTTTTACGTCTCGACTATTTCGAGACTCCTCGTCATGTCCGTGATCACATCCGGGACTCCGAACAACCTTCGGTACATCAAAATGCATAAACTCATAATATAACTGTCATCGTAACCTTAAGCGTGCGGACCCTACGGGTTCGAGAACAATGTAGACATGACCGAGACACGTCTCCGGTCAATAACCAATAGCGGGACCTGGATGCCCATATTGGCTCCTACATATTCTACGAAGATCTTTATCGGTCAGACCGCATAACAACATACGTTGTTCCCTTTGTCATCGGTATGTTACTTGCCCGAGATTCGATCGTCGGTATCCAATACCTAGTTCAATCTCGTTACCGGCAAGTCTCTTTACTCGTTCCGTAATACATCATCTCACAACTAACATATTAGTTGTAATGCTTGCAAGGCTTATGTGATGTGTATTACCGAGAGGGCCCAGAGATACCTCTCCGACAATCGGAGTGACAAATCCTAATCTCGAAATACGCCAACCCAACATCGACCATTGGAGACACCTGTAGTACTCCTTTATAATCACCCAGTTACTTTGTGACGTTTGGTAGTACCCAAAGTGTTCCTCCGGTAAACGGGAGTTGCATAATCTCATAGTCATCGGAACATGTATAAGTCATGAAGAAAGCAATAGCAACATACTAAACGATCGGGTGCTAAGCTAATGGAATGGGTCATGTCAATCAGATCATTCTACTAATGATGTGACCTCGTTAATCAAATAACAACTCATTGTTCATGGTTAGGAAACATAACCATCTTTGATTAACGAGCTAGCCAAGTAGAGGCATACTAGTGACACTCTGTTTGTCTATGTATTCACACATGTATTATGTTTCCGGTAAATACAATTCTAGCATGAATAATAAACATTTATCATGATTATAAGGAAATAAATAATAACTTTATTATTGCCTCTAGGGCATATTTCCTTCAGTCTCCCACTTGCACTAGAGTCAATAATCTAGATTACACTGTAATGAATCTAACACCCATGGAGCTTTGGTGCCGATCATGTTTTGCTCGTGGAAGAGGCTTAGTCAACGGGTCTGCAACATTCAGATCCGTATGTATCTTGCAAATCTCTATGTCTCCCACCTGGACTAGATCCCGGATGGAGTTGAAGCGTCTCTTGATGTGTTTGGTCCTTTTGTGAAATCTGGATTCCTTTGCCAAGGCAATTGCACCAGTATTGTCACAAAAGATTTTCATTGGACCCGATGCACTAGGTATGACACCTAGATCGGATATGAACTCCTTCATCCAGACTCCTTCATTTGCTGCTTCCGAAGCAGCTATGTATTCCGCTTCACATGTAGATCCCGCTACGACGCTTTGTTTAGAACTGCACCAACTGACAGCTCCACCGTTTAATGTAAACACGTATCCGGTTTGCGATTTAGAATCGTCCGGATCAGTGTCAAAGCTTGCATCAACGTAACCTTTTACGATGAGCTCTTTGTCACTTCCATATATGAGAAACATATCCTTAGTCCTTTTCAGGTATTTCAGGATGTTCTTGACCGCTGTCCAGTGATCCATTCCTGGATTACTTTGGTACCTCCCTGCAAAACTTATAGCAAGGCACACATCAGGTCTGGTACACAGCATTGCATACATGATAGAGCCTATGGCTGATGCATAGGGAACATCTTTCATATTCTCTCTATCTTCTGCAGTGGTCGGGCATTGAGTCTTACTCAATTTCACACCTTGTAACACAGGCAAGAACCCTTTCTTCGCTTGATCCATTTTGAACTTCTTCAAAATTTTGTCAAGGTATGTGCTTTGTGAAAGTCCAATTAAGCGTCTTGATCTATTTCTATAGATCTTAATGCCTAATATGTAAGCAGCTTCACCGAGGTCTTTCATTGAAAAACTTTTATTCAAGTATCCCTTTATGCTATCCAGAAATTCTATATCATTTCCAATCAGTAATATGTCATCCACATATAATATCAGAAATGCTACAGAGCTCCCACTCACTTTCTTGTAAATACAGGCTTCTCCGAAAGTCTGTATAAAACCAAATGCTTTGATCACACTATCAAAACGTTTATTCCAACTCCGAGAAGCTTGCACCAGTCCATAAATGGATCGCTGGAGCTTGCACACTTTGTTAGCTCCCTTTGGATCGACAAAACCTTCTGGTTGCATCATATACAACTCTTCTTCCAGAAATCCATTCAGGAATGCAGTTTTGACATCCATTTGCCAAATTTCATAATCATAAAATGCGGCAATTGCTAACATGATTCGGACGGACTTAAGCATCGCTACGGGTGAGAAGGTCTCATCGTAGTCAATTCCTTGAACTTGCCGAAAACCTTTTGCGACAAGTCGAGCTTTGTAGACAGTAACATTACCATCAGTGTCAGTCTTCTTCTTAAAAATCCATTTATTCTCAATTGCTTGCCGATCATCGGGCAAGTCAACCAAAGTCCATACTTTGTTCTCATACATGGATCCCATCTCAGATTTCATGGCTTCAAGCCACTTTACGGAATCTGGGCTCACCATCGCTTCTTCATAGTTCGTAGGTTCATCATGATCTAGTAGCATGACCTCCAGAACAGGATTACCGTACCACTCTGGTGCGGATCTTACTCTGGTTGATCTACGCGGTTCAGTAGTATCTTGATCTGAAGTTTCATGATCATTATCATTGGCTTCCTCACTAACTTGTGTAGGTGTCACTGAAACAGTTTTCTGTGATGAACTACTTTCCAGTAAGGGAGCAGGTACAGTTACCTCGTCAAGTTCTACTTTCCTCCCACTCACTTCTTTCGAGAGAAACTCCTTCTCTAGAAATGATCCATTCTTAGCAACGAATGTTTTGCCTTCGGATCTGTGATAGAAGGTGAACCCAACAGTTTCCTTTGGGTATCCTATGAAGACACATTTCTCCGATTTGGGTTCGAGCTTATCAGGTTGAAGCTTTTTCACATAAGCATCGCAGCCCCAAACTTTAAGAAACGACAACTTTGGTTTCTTGCCAAACCACAGTTCATAAGGCGTCGTCTCAACGGATTTTGATGGTGCCCTATTTAACGTGAATGCGGCCGTCTCTAAAGCATATCCCCAAAATGATAGCGGTAAATCAGTAAGAGACATCATAGATCGCACCATATCTAGTAAAGTACGATTACGACGTTCGGACACACCATTACGCTGTGGTGTTCCGGGTGGCGTGAGTTGCGAAACTATTCCACAGTTTTTCAAATGTACACCAAACTCGTAACTCAAATATTCTCCTCCACGATCAGATCGTAGAAATTTTATTTTCTTGTTACGATGATTTTCAACTTCACTCTGAAATTCTTTGAACTTTTCAAATGTTTCAGACTTATGCTTCATTAAGTAGATATATCCATATCTGCTCAAATCATCTGTGAAGGTGAGAAAATAACGATATCCGCCTCAAGCCTCAATATTCATCGGACCACATACATGGGTATGTATGATTTCCAACAAATCTGTTGCTCTCTCCATAGTACCGGAGAACGGTGTTTTAGTCATCTTGCCCATGAGGCACGGTTCGCAAGTACCAAGTGATTCATAATCAAGTGGTTCCAAAAGTCCATCAGTATGGAGTTTCTTCATGCACTTTATACCGGTATGACCTAAACGACAGTGCCACAAATAAGTTGCACTTTCATTATCAACTCTGCATCTTTTGGTTTCAACATTATGAATATGTGTATTACTACTATCGAGATTTAATAAGAATAGACCACTCTTCAAGGGTGCATGACCATAAAAGATATTACTCATATAAATAGAACAACCATTATTCTCTGATTTAAATGAATAACCGTCTCGCATTAAACAAGATCCAGATATAATGTTCATGCTCAACGCTGGCACCAAATAACAATTACTTAGGTCTAATATTAATCCCGAAGGTAGATGTAGAGGTAGCGTGCCGATTGCGATCACATCGACTTTGGAACCGTTTCCCACGCACATCGTCACCTCGTCCTTAGCCAATCTTCGCTTAATCCGTAGCCCCTGTTTCGAGTTGCAAATATTAGCAACAGAACCAGTATCGAATACCCAGGTGCTACTGCGAGCATTAGTAAGGTACACATCAATAACATGTATATCACATATACCTTTGTTCACCTTGCCATCCTTCTTATCCGCCAAATATTTGTGGCAGTTCCGCTTCCAGTGACCAGTCTGCTTGCAGTAGAAGCACTCAGTTTCAGGCTTAGGTCCAGACTTGGGTTTCTTCTCTTGAGCAGCAACTTGCTTGCCGTTCTTCTTGAAGTTCCCCTTTTTCTTCCCTTTGCCCTTTTTCTTAAAACTAGTGGTCTTGTTAACCATCAACACTTGATGCTCCTTCTTGATTTCTACCTCCGCAGCTTTCAGCATTGCGAAGAGCTCGGGAATAGTCTTGTTCATCCCTTGCATATTATAGTTCATCACGAAGCTCTTGTAGCTTGGTGGTAGTGATTGGAGAATTCTGTCAATGACGCAATCATCCGGAAGATTAACTCCCAATTGAATCAAGTGATTATTATACTCAGACATTTTGAGTATATGCTCACTGACAGAACTGTTCTCCTCCATCTTGCAGCTATAGAACTTATTGGAGACTTCATATCTCTCAATTCGGGCATTTGCTTGAAATATTAACTTCAACTCCTGGAACATCTCATATGCTCCATGACGTTCAAAACGTCGTTGAAGTCCCGATTCTAAGCCGTAAAGCATGGCACACTGAACTATCGAGTAGTCATCAGCTTTGCTCTGCCAGACGTTCATAACATCTGGCGTTGCTCCAGCAGCAGGCCTGGCACCCAGCGGTGCTTCCAGGACGTAATTCTTCTGTGCAGCAATGAGGATAATCCTCAAGTTACGGACCCAGTCCGTGTAATTGCTACCATCATCTTTCAACTTTGCTTTCTCAAGGAACGCATTAAAATTCAACGGAACAACAGCACGAGCCATCTATCAACATAAACAAGCAAGATACTATCAGGTACTAAGTTCATGATAAATTTAAGTTCAATTAATCATATTACTTAAGAACTCCCACTTAGATAGACATCCCTCTAATCCTCTAAGTGATTACGTGATCCAAATCAACTAAACCATAACCGATCATCACGTGAGATGGAGTAGTTTTCAATGGTGAACATCGTTATGTTGATCATATCTACTATATGATTCACGCTCGACCTTTCGGTCTCCGTGTTCCAAGGCCATATCTGCATATGCTAGGCTCGTCAAGTTTAACCTGAGTATTCTGCGTGCGCAACTGTTTTGCACCCGTTGTATTTGAACGTAGAGCCTATCACACCCGATCATCACGTGGTGTCTCAGCACGAAGAACTTTCGCAACAGTGCATACTCAGGGAGAACACTTCTTGATAATTTAGTGAGAGATCATCTTATAATGCTACCGTCAATCAAAGCAAGATAAGATGCATAAAAAGATAAACATCACATGCAATCAATATAAGTGATATGATATGGCCATCATCATCTTGTGCTTGTGATCTCCATCTCCGAAGCACCGTCATGATCACCATCGTCACCGGCGCGACACCTTGATCTCCATCGTAGCATCGTTGTCGTCTCGCCAATCTTATGCTTCCACGACTATCACCAACGTTTAGTAATAAAGTAAAGCATTACATCGCGATTGCATTGCATACAATAAAGCGACAACCATATGGCTCCTGCCAGTTGCCGATAACTTGGTTACAAAACATGATCATCTCATACAATAAAATTCAGCATCATGCCTTGACCATATCACATCACAACATGCCCTGCAAAAACAAGTTAGACGTCCTCTACTTTGTTGTTGCATGTTTTACGTGGCTGCTACGGGCTTAAGTAAGAACCAATCTCACCTACGCATCAAAACCACAACGATAGTTTGTCAAATAGACTCCGTTTTAACCTTCGCAAGGACCGGGCGTAGCCATACTTGGTTCAACTAAAGTTGGAGAGGCAGTCGCCCGCAAGCCATCTCTGTGCAAAGCACGTCGAGGGAACCGGTCTCGCGTAAGCGTACGCGTAAGGTTGGTCCGGTCGTCTCGTCCAACAATACCGCTGAACCAAAATATGACATGCTGGTAGGCAGTATGACTTGTATCGTCCACAACTCACTTGTGTTCTACTCGTGCATATAACATCAACATCATTAACCTAGGCTCGGATGCCACTGTTGGGTTTCGTAGTAATTTCAAAAATTTTCCTACGCGCACACAGGATCATGTGATGCATAGCAACGAGAGGAGAGTGTTGTCTACGTACCCAGCGCAGACCGACTGCGGAAGCAATGACACGACGTAGAGGAAGTAGTCGTACGTCTTCACGATCCAACCGATCAAGCACCGAAACTACGGCACCTCCGAGTTCGAGCACACGTTCAGCTCGATGACGATCCCCGGACTCCGATCCAGCAAAGTGTCGGGGAAGAGTTTCGTCAGCACGACGGCGTGGTGACGATCTTGATGAACTACAGCAGCAGGGCTTCGCCTAAACTCCGCTACAGTATTATCGAGGAATATGGTGGCAGGGGGCACCGCACACGGCTAAGGAATCGATCACGTGGATCAACTTGTGTCAACTTGTGTGTTTAGAGGTGCCCCTGCCTCCGTATATAAAGGAGCCAAGGGGGGGAGGAGGCGCCGGCCAGGAGGAGGTGGCGCAGGAGGAGTCCTACTCCTACCGGGAGTAGGACTCCCCCCCCCCAATCCTATTCCAACTAGGATTCCCAAGGGGGAAAGAGGGAGAGGGGTGGCCGGCCACCTCTCCTAGTCCTAATAGGACTAGGGGAAGGGGGGAGGCGCGCAGCCCCCTTGGGCTGCCCCTTTCTCCTTTCCACTAAGGCCCATGATGGCCCATATGGCTCCCGGGGGGTTCCGGTAACCTCCCGGTAACCCGGTAAAATCCCGATTTCACCCGGAACACTTCCGATGTCCAAACATAGACTTCCAATATATCAATCTTTATGTCTCGACCATTATTGCCTCTAGGGCATATTTCCTTCAGTCTCCCACTTGCACTAGAGTCAATAATCTAGATTACACTGTAATGAATCTAACACCCATGGAGCTTTGGTGCTGATCATGTTTTGCTCGTGGAAGAGGCTTAGTCAACGGGTCTGCAACATTCAGATCCGTATGTATCTTGCAAATCTCTATGTCTCCCACCTGGACTAGATCCCGGATGGAGTTGAAGCGTCTCTTGATGTGTTTGGTCCTTTTGTGAAATCTGGATTCCTTTGCCAAGGCAATTGCACCAGTATTGTCACAAAAGATTTTCATTGGACCCGATGCACTAGGTATGACACCTAGATCGGATATGAACTCCTTCATCCAGACTCCTTCATTTGCTGCTTCCGAAGCAGCTATGTATTCCGCTTCACATGTAGATCCCGCTACGACGCTTTGTTTAGAACTGCACCAACTGACAGCTCCACCGTTTAATGTAAACACGTATCCGGTTTGCGATTTAGAATCGTCCGGATCAGTGTCAAAGCTTGCATCAACGTAACCTTTTACGATGAGCTCTTTGTCACTTCCATATATGAGAAACATATCCTTAGTCCTTTTCAGGTATTTCAGGATGTTCTTGACCGCTGTCCAGTGATCCATTCCTGGATTACTTTGGTACCTCCCTGCAAAACTTATAGCAAGGCACACATCAGGTCTGGTACACAGCATTGCATACATGATAGAGCCTATGGCTGATGCATAGGGAACATCTTTCATATTCTCTCTATCTTCTGCAGTGGTCGGGCATTGAGTCTTACTCAATTTCACACCTTGTAACACAGGCAAGAACCCTTTCTTCGCTTGATCCATTTTGAACTTCTTCAAAATTTTGTCAAGGTATGTGCTTTGTGAAAGTCCAATTAAGCGTCTTGATCTATTTCTATAGATCTTAATGCCTAATATGTAAGCAGCTTCACCGAGGTCTTTCATTGAAAAACTTTTATTCAAGTATCCCTTTATGCTATCCAGAAATTCTATATCATTTCCAATCAGTAATATGTCATCCACATATAATATCAGAAATGCTACAGAGCTCCCACTCACTTTCTTGTAAATACAGGCTTCTCCGAAAGTCTGTATAAAACCAAATGCTTTGATCACACTATCAAAATGTTTATTCCAACTCCGAGAGGCTTGCACCAGTCCATAAATGGATCGCTGGAGCTTGCACACTTTGTTAGCTCCCTTTGGATCGACAAAACCTTCTGGTTGCATCATATACAACTCTTCTTCCAGAAATCCATTCAGGAATGCAGTTTTGACATCCATTTGCCAAATTTCATAATCATAAAATGCGGCAATTGCTAACATGATTCGGACGGACTTAAGCATCGCTACGGGTGAGAAGGTCTCATCGTAGTCAATTCCTTGAACTTGTCGAAAACCTTTTGCGACAAGTCGAGCTTTGTAGACAGTAACATTACCATCAGCGTCAGTCTTCTTCTTAAAAATCCATTTATTCTCAATTGCTTTCCGATCATCGGGCAAGTCAACCAAAGTCCATACTTTGTTTTCATACATGGATCCCATCTCAGATTTCATGGCTTCAAGCCATTTTACGGAATCTGGGCTCACCATCGCTTCTTCATAGTTCGTAGGTTCATCATGATCTAGTAGCATGACCTCCAGAACAGGATTACCGTACCACTCTGGTGCGGATCTTACTCTGGTTGATCTACGCGGTTCAGTAGTATCTTGATCTGAAGTTTCATGATCATTATCATTGGCTTCCTCACTAACTGGTGTAGGTGTCACTGAAACAGTTTTCTGTGATGAACTACTTTCCAGTAAGGGAGCAGGTACAGTTACCTCGTCAAGTTCTACTTTCCTCCCACTCACTTCTTTCGAGAGAAACTCCTTCTCTAGAAATGATCCATTCTTAGCAATGAATGTTTTTCCTTCGGATATGTGATAGAAGGTGTACCCAACAGTTTCCTTTGGGTATCCTATGAAGACACATTTCTCCGATTTGGGTTCGAGCTTATCAGGTTGAAGTTTTTTCACATAAGCATCGCAGCCCCAAACTTTAAGAAACGACAACTTTGGTTTCTTGCCAAACCACAGTTCATAAGGCGTCGTCTCAACGGATTTTGATGGTGCCCTATTTAACGTGAATGCGGCCGTCTCTAAAGCATATCCCCAAAATGATAGCGGTAAATCAGTAAGAGACATCATAGATCGCACCATATCTAGTAAAGTACGATTACGACGTTCGGACACACCATTACGCTGTGGTGTTCCGGGTGGCGTGAGTTGCGAAACTATTCCACAGTTTTTCAAATGTACACCAAACTCGTAACTCAAATATTCTCCTCCACGATCAGATCGTAGGAACTTTATTTTCTTGTTACGATGATTTTCAACTTCACTCTGAAATTCTTTGAACTTTTCAAATGTTTCAGACTTATGTTTTATTAAGTAGATATACCCATATCTGCTTAAATCATCTGTGAAGGTGAGAAAATAACGATATCCGCCACGAGCCTCAATATTCATCGGGCCACATACATCGGTATGTATGATTTCCAACAAATCTGTTGCTCTCTCCATAGTATCGGAGAACGGTGTTTTAGTCATCTTGCCCATGAGGCACGGTTTGCAAGTACCAAGTGATTCATAATCAAGTGGTTCCAAAAGTCCATCAGCATGGAGTTTCTTCATGCGCTTTATACCGATATGACCTAAACGACAGTGCCACAAATAAGTTGCACTTTCATTATCAACTCTGCATCTTTTGGCTTCAACATTATGAATATGTGTATTACTACTATCGAGATTCAATAAGAATAGACCACTCTTCAAGGGTGCATGACCATAAAAGATATTACTCATATAAATAGAACAACCATTATTCTCTGATTTAAATGAATAACCGTCTCGCATTAAACAAGATCCAGATATAATGTTCATGCTCAACGCTGGCACCAAATAACAATTACTTAGGTCTAATATTAATCCCGAAGGTAGATGTAGAGGTAGCGTGCCGATTGCGATCACATCGACTTTGGAACCGTTTCCCACGCACATCGTCACCTCGTCCTTAGCCAATCTTCGCTTAATCCGTAGCCCCTGTTTCGAGTTGCAAATATTAGCAACAGAACCAGTATCGAATACCCAGGTGCTACTGCGAGCATTAGTAAGGTACACATCAATAACATGTATATCACATATACCTTTGTTCACCTTGCCATCCTTCTTATCCGCCAAATATTTGTGGCAGTTCCGCTTCCAGTGACCAGTCTGCTTGCAGTAGAAGCACTCAGTTTCAGGCTTAGGTCCAGACTTGGGTTTCTTCTCTTGAGCAGCAACTTGCTTGCCGTTCTTCTTGAAGTTCCCCTTTTTCTTCCCTTTGCCCTTTTTCTTAAAACTAGTGGTCTTGTTAACCATCAACACTTGATGCTCCTTCTTGATTTCTACCTCCGCAGCTTTCAGCATTGCGAAGAGCTCGGGAATAGTCTTGTTCATCCCTTGCATATTATAGTTCATCACGAAGCTCTTGTAGCTTGGTGGTAGTGATTGGAGAATTCTGTCAATGACGCAATCATCCGGAAGATTAACTCCCAATTGAATCAAGTGATTATTATACTCAGACATTTTGAGTATATGCTCACTGACAGAACTGTTCTCCTCCATCTTGCAGCTATAGAACTTATTGGAGACTTCATATCTCTCAATTCGGGCATTTGCTTGAAATATTAACTTCAACTCCTGGAACATCTCATATGCTCCATGACGTTCAAAACGTCGTTGAAGTCCCGATTCTAAGCCGTAAAGCATGGCACACTGAACTATCGAGTAGTCATCAGCTTTGCTCTGCCAGACGTTCATAACATCTGGCGTTGCTCCAGCAGCAGGCCTGGCACCCAGCGGTGCTTCCAGGACGTAATTCTTCTGTGCAGCAATGAGGATAATCCTCAAGTTACGGACCCAGTCCGTGTAATTGCTACCATCATCTTTCAACTTTGCTTTCTCAAGGAACGCATTAAAATTCAACGGAACAACAGCACGAGCCATCTATCAACATAAACAAGCAAGATACTATCAGGTACTAAGTTCATGATAAATTTAAGTTCAATTAATCATATTACTTAAGAACTCCCACTTAGATAGACATCCCTCTAATCCTCTAAGTGATTACGTGATCCAAATCAACTAAACCATAACCGATCATCACGTGAGATGGAGTAGTTTTCAATGGTGAACATCGTTATGTTGATCATATCTACTATATGATTCACGCTCGACCTTTCGGTCTCCGTGTTCCAAGGCCATATCTGCATATGCTAGGCTCGTCAAGTTTAACCTGAGTATTCTGCGTGCGCAACTGTTTTGCACCCGTTGTATTTGAACGTAGAGCCTATCACACCCGATCATCACGTGGTGTCTCAGCACGAAGAACTTTCGCAACAGTGCATACTCAGGGAGAACACTTCTTGATAATTTAGTGAGAGATCATCTTATAATGCTACCGTCAATCAAAGCAAGATAAGATGCATAAAAAGATAAACATCACATGCAATCAATATAAGTGATATGATATGGCCATCATCATCTTGTGCTTGTGATCTCCATCTCCGAAGCACCATCATGATCACCATCGTCACCGGCGCGACACCTTGATCTCCATCGTAGCATCGTTGTCGTCTCGCCAATCTTATGCTTCCACGACTATCACCTACCATTTAGTAGTAAAGCATTACATCGCGATTGCATTGCATACAATAAAGCGACAACCATATGGCTCCTGCCAGTTGCCGATAACTTGGTTACAAAACATGATCATCTCATACAATAAAATTCAGCATCATGCCTTGACCATATCACATCACAACATGCCCTGCAAAAACAAGTTAGACGTCCTCTACTTTGTTGTTGCATGTTTTACGTGGCTGCTACGGGCTTAAGTAAGAACCAATCTCACCTACGCATCAAAACCACAACGATAGTTTGTCAAATAGACTCCGTTTTAACCTTCACAAGGACCGGGCGTAGCCATACTTGGTTCAACTAAAGCTGGAGAGGCAGTCGCCCGCAAGCCATCTCTGTGCAAAGCACGTCGAGGGAACCGGTCTCGCGTAAGCGTACGCGTAAGGTTGGTCTGGGTCGTCTCGTCCAACAATACCGCCGAACCAAGGTATGACATGCTGGTAGGTAGTATGACTTGTATCGTCCACAACTCACTTGTGTTCTACTCGTGCATATAACATCAACATAAATAACCTGGCTCGGATGCCACTGTAGGGTTTCGTAGTAATTTCAAAATTTTCCTACGTGCACACAGGATCATGTGATGCATAGCAACGAGGGGGAGAGTATTGTCTACGTACCCTACGCAGACCGACTGCGGAAGCGATGACACGACGTAGAGGAAGTAGTCGTACGTCTTCACGATCCAACCGATCAAGCACCGAAACTACGGCACCTCCGAGTTCGAGCACACGTTCAGCTCGATGACGATCCCCGGACTCCGATCCAGCAAAGTGTCGGGGAAGAGTTCCGTCAGCACGACGGCGTGGTGACGATCTTGATGAACTACAACAGCAGGGCTTCGCCTAAACTCCGATACAGTATTATCGAGGAATATGGTGGCAGGGGGCACCGCACACGGCTAAGGAATCGATCACGTGGATCAACTTGTGTCAACTTGTGTGTTTAGAGGTGCCCCTGCCTCCGTATATAAAGGAGGAGAGGAGGGGAGGCTGGCCGGCCAAGGGGGGGAGGCGCAGGAGAGTCCTACTCCCTCTGGGAGTAGGATTCCCCCTCCAATCCTAGTCCAACTAGGATTCCTCGGAGGGGAAAAGAGGAGGAGGGGGCCGGCCACCTCTCCTAGTCCTAATAGGACTAGGGGAAGGGGGTGGCGCGCAGCCCATCTAGGGCAGCCCCTTCTCTTTTCCACTAAGGCCCACTATGGCCCAAAAAGCTCCCGGGGGGTTCCGGTAACCCTCTCGGTATTCCGGTAAAATCCCGATTTCACCCGGAACACTTCCGATATCCAAATATAGGCTTCCAATATATCAATATTTACGTCTCGACTATTTCGAGACTCCTCGTCATGTCCGTGATCACATCCGGGACTCCGAACAACCTTCGGTACATCAAAATGCATAAACTCATAATATAACTGTCATCGTAACCTTAAGCGTGCGGACCCTACGGGTTCGAGAACAATGTAGACATGACCGAGACACGTCTCCGGTCAATAACCAATAGCGGGACCTGGATGCCCATATTGGCTCCTACATATTCTACGAAGATCTTTATCGGTCAGACCGCATAACAACATACGTTGTTCCCTTTGTCATCGGTATGTTACTTGCCCGAGATTCGATCGTCGGTATCCAATACCTAGTTCAATCTCGTTACCGGCAAGTCTCTTTACTCGTTCCGTAATACATCATCTCACAACTAACATATTAGTTGTAATGCTTGCAAGGCTTATGTGATGTGTATTACCGAGAGGGCCCAGAGATACCTCTCCGACAATCGGAGTGACAAATCCTAATCTCGAAATACGCCAACCCAACATCGACCATTGGAGACACCTGTAGTACTCCTTTATAATCACCCAGTTACTTTGTGACGTTTGGTAGTACCCAAAGTGTTCCTCCGGTAAACGGGAGTTGCATAATCTCATAGTCATCGGAACATGTATAAGTCATGAAGAAAGCAATAGCAACATACTAAACGATCGGGTGCTAAGCTAATGGAATGGGTCATGTCAATCAGATCATTCTACTAATGATGTGACCTCGTTAATCAAATAACAACTCATTGTTCATGGTTAGGAAACATAACCATCTTTGATTAACGAGCTAGCCAAGTAGAGGCATACTAGTGACACTCTGTTTGTCTATGTATTCACACATGTATTATGTTTCCGGTAAATACAATTCTAGCATGAATAATAAACATTTATCATGATTATAAGGAAATAAATAATAACTTTATTATTGCCTCTAGGGCATATTTCCTTCAGTCTCCCACTTGCACTAGAGTCAATAATCTAGATTACACTGTAATGAATCTAACACCCATGGAGCTTTGGTGCCGATCATGTTTTGCTCGTGGAAGAGGCTTAGTCAACGGGTCTGCAACATTCAGATCCGTATGTATCTTGCAAATCTCTATGTCTCCCACCTGGACTAGATCCCGGATGGAGTTGAAGCGTCTCTTGATGTGTTTGGTCCTTTTGTGAAATCTGGATTCCTTTGCCAAGGCAATTGCACCAGTATTGTCACAAAAGATTTTCATTGGACCCGATGCACTAGGTATGACACCTAGATCGGATATGAACTCCTTCATCCAGACTCCTTCATTTGCTGCTTCCGAAGCAGCTATGTATTCCGCTTCACATGTAGATCCCGCTACGACGCTTTGTTTAGAACTGCACCAACTGACAGCTCCACCGTTTAATGTAAACACGTATCCGGTTTGCGATTTAGAATCGTCCGGATCAGTGTCAAAGCTTGCATCAACGTAACCTTTTACGATGAGCTCTTTGTCACTTCCATATATGAGAAACATATCCTTAGTCCTTTTCAGGTATTTCAGGATGTTCTTGACCGCTGTCCAGTGATCCATTCCTGGATTACTTTGGTACCTCCCTGCAAAACTTATAGCAAGGCACACATCAGGTCTGGTACACAGCATTGCATACATGATAGAGCCTATGGCTGATGCATAGGGAACATCTTTCATATTCTCTCTATCTTCTGCAGTGGTCGGGCATTGAGTCTTACTCAATTTCACACCTTGTAACACAGGCAAGAACCCTTTCTTCGCTTGATCCATTTTGAACTTCTTCAAAATTTTGTCAAGGTATGTGCTTTGTGAAAGTCCAATTAAGCGTCTTGATCTATCTCTATAGATCTTAATGCCTAATATGTAAGCAGCTTCACCGAGGTCTTTCATTGAAAAACTTTTATTCAAGTATCCCTTTATGCTATCCAGAAATTCTATATCATTTCCAATCAGTAATATGTCATCCACATATAATATCAGAAATGCTACAGAGCTCCCACTCACTTTCTTGTAAATACAGACTTCTCCGAAAGTCTGTATAAAACCAAATGCTTTGATCACACTATCAAAACGTTTATTCCAACTCCGAGAGGCTTGCACCAGTCCATAAATGGATCGCTGGAGCTTGCACACTTTGTTAGCTCCCTTTGGATCGACAAAACCTTCTGGTTGCATCATATACAACTCTTCTTCCAGAAATCCATTCAGGAATGCAGTTTTGACATCCATTTGCCAAATTTCATAATCATAAAATGCGGCAATTGCTAACATGATTCGGACGGACTTAAGCATCGCTACGGGTGAGAAGGTCTCATCGTAGTCAATTCCTTGAACTTGTCGAAAACCTTTTGCGACAAGTCGAGCTTTGTAGACAGTAACATTACCATCAGCGTTAGTCTTCTTCTTAAAAATCCATTTATTCTCAATTGCTTGCCGATCATCGGGCAAGTCAACCAAAGTCCATACTTTGTTTTCATACATGGATCCCATCTCAGATTTCATGGCTTCAAGCCATTTTACAGAATCTGGGCTCACCATCGCTTCTTCATAGTTCGTAGGTTCATCATGATCTAGTAGCATGACCTCCAGAACAGGATTACCGTACCACTCTGGTGCGGATCTTACTCTGGTTGATCTACGCGGTTCAGTAGTATCTTGATCTGAAGTTTCATGATCATTATCATTGGCTTCCTCACTAACTGGTGTAGGTGTCACTGAAACAGTTTTCTGTGATGAACTACTTTCCAGTAAGGGAGCAGGTACAGTTACCTCGTCAAGTTCTACTTTCCTCCCACTCACTTCTTTCGAGAGAAACTCCTTCTCTAGAAATGATCCATTCTTAGCAATGAATGTTTTTCCTTCGGATCTGTGATAGAAGGTGTACCCAACAGTTTCCTTTGGGTATCCTATGAAGACACATTTCTCCGATTTGGGTTCGAGCTTATCAGGTTGAAG
>NC_041393.1:693594223-693615738 GCF_002162155.2 Triticum dicoccoides
TCAACGGATTTTGATGGTGCCCTATTTAACGTGAATGCGGCCGTCTCTAAAGCATATCCCCAAAATGATAGCGGTAAATCAGTAAGAGACATCATAGATCGCACCATATCTAGTAAAGTACGATTACGACGTTCGGACACACCATTACGCTGTGGTGTTCCGGGTGGCGTGAGTTGCGAAACTATTCCACAGTTTTTCAAATGTACACCAAACTCGTAACTCAAATATTCTCCTCCACGATCAGATCGTAGAAATTTTATTTTCTTGTTACGATGATTTTCAACTTCACTCTGAAATTCTTTGAACTTTTCAAATGTTTCAGACTTATGCTTCATTAAGTAGATATATCCATATCTGCTCAAATCATCTGTGAAGGTGAGAAAATAACGATATCCGCCTCGAGCCTCAATATTCATCGGACCACATACATGGGTATGTATGATTTCCAACAAATCTGTTGCTCTCTCCATAGTACCGGAGAACGGTGTTTTAGTCATCTTGCCCATGAGGCACGGTTCGCAAGTACCAAGTGATTCATAATCAAGTGGTTCCAAAAGTCCATCAGTATGGAGTTTCTTCATGCGCTTTATACCGATATGACCTAAACGACAGTGCCACAAATAAGTTGCACTTTCATTATCAACTCTGCATCTTTTGGTTTCAACATTATGAATATGTGTATTACTACTATCGAGATTTAATAAGAATAGACCACTCTTCAAGGGTGCATGATCATAAAAGATATTACTCATATAAATAGAACAACCATTATTCTCTGATTTAAATGAATAACCGTCTCGCATTAAACAAGATCCAGATATAATGTTCATGCTCAACGCTGGCACCAAATAACAATTACTTAGGTCTAATATTAATCCCGAAGGTAGATGTAGAGGTAGCGTGCCGATTGCGATCACATCGACTTTGGAACCGTTTCCCACGCACATCGTCACCTCGTCCTTAGCCAATCTTCGCTTAATCCGTAGCCCCTGTTTCGAGTTGCAAATATTAGCAACAGAACCAGTATCGAATACCCAGGTGCTACTGCGAGCATTAGTAAGGTACACATCAATAACATGTATATCACATATACCTTTGTTCACCTTGCCATCCTTCTTATCCGCCAAATATTTGTGGCAGTTCCGCTTCCAGTGACCAGTCTGCTTGCAGTAGAAGCACTCAGTTTCAGGCTTAGGTCCAGACTTGGGTTTCTTCTCTTGAGCAGCAACTTGCTTGCCGTTCTTCTTGAAGTTCCCCTTTTTCTTCCCTTTGCCCTTTTTCTTAAAACTAGTGGTCTTGTTAACCATCAACACTTGATGCTCCTTCTTGATTTCTACCTCCGCAGCTTTCAGCATTGCGAAGAGCTCGGGAATAGTCTTGTTCATCCCTTGCATATTATAGTTCATCACGAAGCTCTTGTAGCTTGGTGGTAGTGATTGGAGAATTCTGTCAATGACGCAATCATCCGGAAGATTAACTCCCAATTGAATCAAGTGATTATTATACTCAGACATTTTGAGTATATGCTCACTGACAGAACTGTTCTCCTCCATCTTGCAGCTATAGAACTTATTGGAGACTTCATATCTCTCAATTCGGGCATTTGCTTGAAATATTAACTTCAACTCCTGGAACATCTCATATGCTCCATGACGTTCAAAACGTCGTTGAAGTCCCGATTCTAAGCCGTAAAGCATGGCACACTGAACTATCGAGTAGTCATCAGCTTTGCTCTGCCAGACGTTCATAACATCTGGCGTTGCTCCAGCAGCAGGCCTGGCACCCAGCGGTGCTTCCAGGACGTAATTCTTCTGTGCAGCAATGAGGATAATCCTCAAGTTACGGACCCAGTCCGTGTAATTGCTACCATCATCTTTCAACTTTGCTTTCTCAAGGAACGCATTAAAATTCAACGGAACAACAGCACGAGCCATCTATCAACATAAACAAGCAAGATACTATCAGGTACTAAGTTCATGATAAATTTAAGTTCAATTAATCATATTACTTAAGAACTCCCACTTAGATAGACATCCCTCTAATCCTCTAAGTGATTACGTGATCCAAATCAACTAAACCATAACCGATCATCACGTGAGATGGAGTAGTTTTCAATGGTGAACATCGTTATGTTGATCATATCTACTATATGATTCACGCTCGACCTTTCGGTCTCCGTGTTCCAAGGCCATATCTGCATATGCTAGGCTCGTCAAGTTTAACCTGAGTATTCTGCGTGCGCAACTGTTTTGCACCCGTTGTATTTGAACGTAGAGCCTATCACACCCGATCATCACGTGGTGTCTCAGCACGAAGAACTTTCGCAACAGTGCATACTCAGGGAGAACACTTCTTGATAATTTAGTGAGAGATCATCTTATAATGCTACCGTCAATCAAAGCAAGATAAGATGCATAAAAAGATAAACATCACATGCAATCAATATAAGTGATATGATATGGCCATCATCATCTTGTGCTTGTGATCTCCATCTCCGAAGCACCGTCATGATCACCATCGTCACCGACGCGACACCTTGATCTCCATCGTAGCATCGTTGTCGTCTCGCCAATCTTATGCTTCCACGACTATCACCTACCGTTTAGTAGTAAAGCATTACATCGCGATTGCATTGCATACAATAAAGCGACAACCATATGGCTCCTGCCAGTTGCCGATAACTTGGTTACAAAACATGATCATCTCATACAATAAAATTCAGCATCATGCCTTGACCATATCACATCACAACATGCCCTGCAAAAACAAGTTAGACGTCCTCTACTTTGTTGTTGCATGTTTTACGTGGCTGCTACGGGCTTAAGTAAGAACCAATCTCACCTACGCATCAAAACCACAACGATAGTTTGTCAAATAGACTCCGTTTTAACCTTCACAAGGACCGGGCGTAGCCATACTTGGTTCAACTAAAGTTGGAGAGGCAGTCGCCCGCAAGCCATCTCTGTGCAAAGCACGTCGAGGGAACCGGTCTCGCGTAAGCGTACGCGTAAGGTTGGTCTGGGTCGTCTCGTCCAACAATACCGCCGAACCAAGGTATGACATGCTGGTAGGTAGTATGACTTGTATCGTCCACAACTCACTTGTGTTCTACTCGTGCATATAACATCAACATAAATAACCTGGCTCGGATGCCACTGTAGGGTTTCGTAGTAATTTCAAAATTTTCCTACGTGCACACAGGATCATGTGATGCATAGCAACGAGGGGGAGAGTATTGTCTACGTACCCTACGCAGACCGACTGCGGAAGCGATGACACGACGTAGAGGAAGTAGTCGTACGTCTTCACGATCCAACCGATCAAGCACCGAAACTACGACACCTCCGAGTTCGAGCACACGTTCAGCTCGATGACGATCCCCGGACTCCGATCCAGCAAAGTGTCGGGGAAGAGTTCCGTCAGCACGACGGCGTGGTGACGATCTTGATGAACTACAGCAGCAGGGCTTCGCCTAAACTCCGCTACAGTATTATCGAGGAATATGGTGGCAGGGGCACCGCACACGGCTAAGGAATCGATCACGTGGATCAACTTGTGTCAACTTGTGTGTTTAGAGGTGCCCCTGCCTCCGTATATAAAGGAGGAGAGGAGGGGAGGCTGGCCGGCCAAGGGGGGGAGGCGCAGGAGAGTCCTACTCCCTCTGGGAGTAGGATTCCCCCTCCAATCCTAGTCCAACTAGGATTCCTCGGAGGGGAAAAGAGGAGGAGGGGGCCGGCCACCTCTCCTAGTCCTAATAGGACTAGGGGAAGGGGGTGGCGCGCAGCCCATCTAGGGCAG
Organism: Triticum dicoccoides; assembly: GCF_002162155.2. Classification (NCBI taxonomy): domain Eukaryota; kingdom Viridiplantae; phylum Streptophyta; class Magnoliopsida; order Poales; family Poaceae; genus Triticum; species Triticum dicoccoides. The sequence continues at coordinate 693,598,022 of NC_041393.1, forward strand.
CCCCTTCTCTTTTCCACTAAGGCCCACTATGGCCCAAAAAGCTCCCGGGGGGTTCCGGTAACCCTCTCGGTATTCCGGTAAAATCCCGATTTCACCCGGAATACTTCCGATATCCAAATATAGGCTTCCAATATATCAATTTTTACGTCTCGACTATTTCGAGACTCCTCGTCATGTCCGTGATCACATCCGGGACTCCGAACAACCTTCGGTACATCAAAATGCATAAACTCATAATATAACTGTCATCGTAACCTTAAGCGTGCGGACCCTACGGGTTCGAGAACAATGTAGACATGACCGAGACACGTCTCCGGTCAATAACCAATAGCGGGACCTGGATGCCCATATTGGCTCCTACATATTCTACGAAGATCTTTATCGGTCAGACCGCATAACAACATACGTTGTTCCCTTTGTCATCGGTATGTTACTTGCCCGAGATTCGATCGTCGGTATCCAATACCTAGTTCAATCTCGTTACCGGCAAGTCTCTTTACTCGTTCCGTAATACATCATCTCACAACTAACATATTAGTTGTAATGCTTGCAAGGCTTATGTGATGTGTATTACCGAGAGGGCCCAGAGATACCTCTCCGACAATCGGAGTGACAAATCCTAATCTCGAAATACGCCAACCCAACATCGACCATTGGAGACACCTGTAGTACTCCTTTATAATCACCCAGTTACGTTGTGACGTTTGGTAGTACCCAAAGTGTTCCTCCGGTAAACGGGAGTTGCATAATCTCATAGTCATCGGAACATGTATAAGTCATGAAGAAAGCAATAGCAACATACTAAACGATCGGGTGCTAAGCTAATGGAATGGGTCATGTCAATCAGATCATTCTACTAATGATGTGACCTCGTTAATCAAATAACAACTCATTGTTCATGGTTAGGAAACATAACCATCTTTGATTAACGAGCTAGCCAAGTAGAGGCATACTAGTGACACTCTGTTTGTCTATGTATTCACACATGTATTATGTTTCCGGTAAATACAATTCTAGCATGAATAATAAACATTTATCATGATTATAAGGAAATAAATAATAACTTTATTATTGCCTCTAGGGCATATTTCCTTCACTTTCATCTCTAATTGCTAGATTAGCTCTTGCATTGGTTTATATAGTGATTAACTGTGGGTCTTAGTAATTTGGGAGGAATTATATGTGGTAGTATTTGATTTATATGCAATTTGAGGTCAAAATAACACTTAGTTTGCATATGTAGGTGTGGTTTACTTAGTGCCTTCTAAATCTCCGTCGTAACCACCGTCGATCGCCCGCACCGTCCCGTCGCCGGCACCACCTTGTGGTGAGCCTCTTGTTCATGAAATTTTATATAAAAAATTGATGTTTGTGTGATTTGGATATATAGTTACTTGTATAATAATTATCTTACCCGTACGTTGTTTGTTATACATAGTGCCATGGTTTTGATATCCGTCCCTGTCGGCCCTCGTCCTTGTTATGATTCGGATGTGGTATATTCTCTTTTAAAACTATTTGTTGCATTTCGTGTTTATGACAAATTATGCCCATCAAGTTGACATAGATATTTTTATGTAGGAGGTATGTGAACCGGAAATTCCAACCGACCCTATTGTCGAGAGGTTAAATTTAGTTGAAAGAGAAAACGAGTACTTGAAAGAAAAATTGAAAAGAATTGAGGGGGAGAAGATGGAATTGGAGTTGCATGTTGCTGATGTCATCAATGATCACAAGATCAAGATGGAGAAAATGCGCTTGAAGATTATAAAGATTAGAAAATATGCCATCGATAGTGAGGCTTGGTATCATTATGCTGTTGGATCAATTGTTACCTTAGTTGCGATCTTGATCGCATTTGTTGTTGCATTTAAATGCTTTAGTTAGAGAGTTATTTGTTTGTTGCATTTAAGTGTTGTATGAACTTTATGTATGAACTTGTATTAATTTGGTCTATTCGGTGTTGTGTAATGAAGATGAGCCGGCAATGGATGTACGATGACCGATGCTCTCCCCAGTTCGTTGAGGGCGTGCATACTTTTCTGCTTGCGGCTGAGGCAAACAAGCGGGCGGATGGTTTTATGCCTTGTCCATGTGCTGGCTGTAAGAATGGTCGCAATTACTCTACGTCAAGAACCATTCACGTCCACATGTTTGAGTCCGGTTTCATGCCCCACTATAATGTTTGGACCAAGCACGGAGAAAGAGGGGTTATGATGGAAGACAATGAAGAAGAAGAGGACGACGACAACTATCCTGGCCATGGGTTCCCTGAATACGATGATACAACAATGGGGAAAGATGAGCCGGTAATGCGGGAAGAAGCTGAGCCGGCAATGCGGGAAGAAGCTGAAGAAGAGGCATCAGATGAGCCCGTTGATGATCTAGGTCGGGCCATTGCCGATGCAAAGAGAAACTGCGCAAGTGATTTGGAGAAGAAGAAGTTGCAGCGCATGTTAGAGGATCACAAAAAATTGTTGTACCCGAATTGCGTAGGTGACAAGAAGCTGGGCACCACACTGGAATTGCTGCAATGGAAGACAGAGAATGGTGTATCTGACAAGGGATTTGGAAAGTTGCTGGTAATGATAAAGGATATGCTTCCAGAGGACAACGAATTGCCCGAGAGTACGTACGAAGCAAAGAAGGTTGTCTGCCCTCTAGGGTTAGAGGTGCAGAAGATACATGCATGCCCTAATGATTGCATCCTCTACCGCGGTGAGTACGAGGATTTGAACGCTTGCCCGGTATGTGGTGCATTGCGCTATAAGATCAGCCGCGATGACCCTGGTGATGTCGAGGGCAAGCGCCCCAGGAAGAAGATTCCTGCCAAGGTGATGTGGTATTCTCCTATAATACCACGGTTGAAACGTTTGTTCTAAAACAAAGAGCATGCCAAGGCGATGCGATGGCATAGAGAATACCGTAAGAAAGACGGAAAGTTGACAGTGCCCGCTGACGGGTCGCAGTGGAGAAAAATCGAAAGAAAGTACGGGAAGGAGTTTGCAGATGACGCAAGGAGCGTATGGTTTGGTCTAAGCGCAGATGGCATTAATCATTTTGGGGAACAGAGCAGCAACCATAGCACCTGGCCTGTGACTCTATGATTGTATAACCTTCCTTCTTGGTTGTGCATGAAGCGGAAGTTCATTATGATGCCAGTGCTCATCCAAGGCCCTAAGCAACCCGGCAACGACATTGATGTGTACCTAAGGCCATTAGTTGAAGAACTCTTACAACTGTGGAATGGAACAGGTGTACGTGCGTGGGATGAGCACATGGGGAAGAATTTGACCTAAAGGCGTTGCTGTTCGTGACCATCAATGATTGGCCTGCTCTCGGTAACCTTTCAGGACAGACAAACAAGGGATACCGCGGATGCACGCACTGTTTGGATGATACCGACATTATATATTTGAATAGTTGTAAGAAGAATGTGTACCTGGGACATCGTCGATTTCTTCCGAGCAGGCATCCCGTAAGAAAGAAAGGCAAGCATTTCAAAGGTGAGGCGGATCACCGGACGAAGCCTCGCCACCTTACTGGTGCTGATGTACATGATATGGTCAAGGATTTGAAGGTGATATTTGGAAAGGGTCCTGGCGGACAACCTGTTCCGAAGGACGCTGACGGACGCGCACCCATGTGGAAGAAGAAATCTATATTTTGGGACCTGCCATATTGGAAAGACCTAGAGGTCCGCTCCGCAATCAACGTGATGCACGTGACGAAAAATCTTTGCGTGACCCTGCTTGGCTTCTTGGGCGTGTATGGGAAGACAAAAGATACACCTGAGGCACGGGAGGACCAGCAATGTATGCACGGAGAAGACGGCATACATCAGGGTCATGCAAGCTACGTTCTTACCAAAGAAGAGAAGGAAATCTTCTTTGAATGCCTGCTCAGTATTAAGGTACCGTCTGGCTTCTCGTCGAATATAAAGGGAATAATAAACATGGCAGAGAAAAAGTTCCAGAACCTAAAGTCAAATGACTGCCACGTGATTATGACGCAACTGCTTCTGGTTGCATTGAGGGGGCTTCTACCGGAAAACGTTCGATTAGCCATTGTGAAGCTATGTGCATTTCTCAATGCAATCTCTCAGAAGGTAATCGATCCAGAAATCATACCAAGGTTATAGAATGATTTGGTGAAATGTCTTGTCAGTTTCGAGTTGGTGTTCCCACCATCCTTCTTTAACATCATGACGCACGTCCTAGTTCACCTATGCGAAGAGATTAACGTTTTGGGTCCTGTATTTCTACACAATATGTTCCCCTTTGAGAGGTTCATGGGAGTCTTAAAAAATATGTTCATAACCGTGCTAGGCCAGAAGGAAGCATCTCCAAGGGCCATCAAAATGAGGAGGTCATTGAGTTTTGTATTGACTTTATTCCTGACCTTAAACCGATTGGTGTTCCTGAATCGCGGCATAAGGGCAGACTGGATGGAAAAGGCACGCTAGGAGGGGAACAAATAATATGTATGGACGGACATTCTCTCACTGAAGCACACTACACAGTTCTACAGAATTCCGCCTTGGTGGCTCCGTATATGGATGAACACAAGAATTTGCTACGCTCCAAACACCCGGAGCGGTCTGATGACTGGATTACACGTGAACAAACCAGGAGTTTCGCCAGCTGGTTGCAGACATGTACCATGCATGACACCTCTATTGAAGATGACTTGTACTTGCTGTCCCAGTTACCATCTTCGAATATAACGACTTTCAAAGGGTACGAGATAAATGGTAATACATTTTACACGATTGCCCAAGATAAGAAGAGCACCAACCAAAACAGTGGTGTCCGCTTTGACGCAGAAACCAAGACGGGAAAGGAAACATATTATGGTTATATACAGGACATATGGGAACTTGACTATTGACGTGGTTTAAAGGTCCCTTTGTTTCGGTGCAAATGGGTCAATATGACACGAGGCGGGGTAACGGAAGACCCGCAGTACGGAATGACAACAGTGGATCTCAACAATCTTGCGTATGCAGACGAACCATTCGTCCTAGCCAATGATGTGGCACAGGTTTTCTATGTGAAGGACATGTCTACCAAGCCAAGAAAAAGAAAAGATAAGGAAGTAAATGCATCGTACGATGAGCCAAAGCGGCACATAGTTCTTTCTGGGAAGAGAAACATCGTGGGAGTGGATGACAAGACAGACAAGTCAAAAGATTATGAAAAGTTTGATGAAATTGCTCCATTCACAGTGAATATTGACCCGAGCATCCCGTTAAATGATGAAGATTTTCCATGGTTACGGCGCAAAGGGACACACGCGAAGAAAAAGTTTCACACCCAAAGATCTGGGATGTGATCGGCTTCACTATCATCACTTTCTTCTGTGTTTCACACCCAGAGGGGAATCTCTGTAATAGTTAGGGTAGTTATGTGTTTTGGCATTTGAAACGCGAAGAAATTTTATGTGCAAACAAATTCTTTCATGCCTTTACTGATTTTTAAAGTTAAGTTATTCACAAACTAGTGATTCACACTAATTTCAAATAATTCAAAATTTAAACTATTCAAATTTGAAAACTACGGGCACTAACAGAAAGTTTGTAATTTTTTGTACCTAAAGGCAAAATATTCACAAAGAAACTCTAAATACACAAAAAAACACAAAAATAAATAAAGCAAAAAAAAATAAAAAGAAGAAAAAATAAAGCAGAAAAGAAAAAAAATTATATTTGCTATTTTTCAATCGTTTACAAAATGACCGTGAAATTGAAAATTCACTACAAAATGAACTCTGAAAATGTTGAATTTTGGCAAACTAGATGAAAAACTACTCACAAATAAATAGAAGAAAATAAATATAACATAAAAGAAAAAACTATACAAAAAACTACGCAAAAATAAATAGAAGAAAATAAAGCAGAAAAGAAAAAAACTATAAAAAAGTTGGGGCGCTGCCCTGTGGGCCTGATAGGCCACAGGTGTGTAATTACAGGCCTTAAAGGCCCAGCAGACTCATAGGGCAGCGCGCAGAGTTTAGGCCCACAAACCTGCTATATAGAGGAGTTCGAAGTGGTAGCCGCGGCTGGGTTTATAAACCAGTGCGGCTGCCCTTCGCCCGGCGAGGTGGGACTAAACTTTGGGGTGGCAGCGCGAGGCCTTGAGTACCGGTTGGTGGCTCCAACCGGTACTAAAGACCAGCCTCTAACCCCTCTCCCTCGCCCCCGGCGGCCACCATGGGCGCCGCCCCTCCCCGAGCCCATACACACACACACACAAGCTTCATGAACACACACACACACACACACACGTACATAAGTATGAATTAATGCATATATATACGTATTTTGTATGTTTAATTAGTTTAGATTATTTGGATTATTATTTTTTCACTATTATATATGCATGAATGCATGTTAGATGGATATAGTTAGTGTTTAATTAGTAGGGAATTTTTTAATGTTGTTTTTCAGTTTTTTAATGGATGTATAGAAGTTGTGTTTTCTGTTTTTAGTGTTAGATGCTTAATTAGTATGAAATAGTATATAGATTTTTGACATATGCAATGATAGCATAATTAGTGTTATATAGAAATGTTAGAAATTTTAGTTATCAAAATCCAATCATTAAAAAAATGTTACTTTTTGTGGGCATATAGCCAGTATTTGTTCTCGACGATGCCCGGCCCGCATCCTCGCCATCGACCCGTCCGCGACGACGTCCGGCTGACCCATGTCCGGGACTGGGCTCCACCGGGCTGGCACTGGGAGGTGCTGCCTGGAGGGGCGCGCCGCTTGATGAGGAACCCGGCCCCGGGTCCCGTCGTCGACCCTGATCTCGTTTGGTGGCGTTCGCGTGGGCCAGTTTCAGTGCGGAGGGACCCGGCCCCGCCGGAGGTGGTACGTCGCCGTGTCAGGGAGGAGGACGAGCACGTCCATCGCTACATGGTTGCGTTAGAAGGCGGCAGGTTCTCCAATACCTGGCAGTTTCTTCGGGGATCTCACTTCAGCTATGATCCTATGAGGGTTTCTTCTCTTTGGGTGTCCACCGCCAGCGCCGCAGGAACCGCGAGTGTCCTAGATTCTTCTGTAGTATTCAATCTTTAATTAGCTACCTAGCCAGTGATGTACTATTCAATATTATATATTATTCGAGACGATGTATTCGAGATTATATCTATTATTCTAGACGATGTATTCGAGATTATATCTATTATTCGAGACGATGTAATTTGAATACTAAATTGTTTTATATTTCTTTTGGATTAGTTAAATAAAAGCTATGGCAGACAATACCGACAGAGAGGGAGAACAGACCATGTTCGATATGATACGCGGGCCAGATGATGATCAGAATGAAGTAGAAGATTATGATAGCTCCGAATTTGTAAACAACACCGGAGAGGGTGATATGATATTCGATCGCGACGACCGAATTGATGAAGTCATGAACTATGATTATGATGATGACGAAGAAAATGTTGATCCTGAAACAACAGAGACCGGCGAGGTATATATATTTATATAAGCAGGCATCTGGTGATCATCACATGTTTTAAATGACTTGAAGATATATTAACGAATCGATCTTTGTTCTTTCAGCCATCCGGATCGAGCAAATCTTTAGGCAAAAGGACGAAACGAGGCCCGAACAAAAAGTTGAAGGAGGGCGTAAAGTACAATATCGAGGCAATCAGACCTAGTGGCGAAGATTGCGGAAAAGTTCGTTCGTCAGTGCGGAGTTGTTGTGAAGGACCAACTCCCGATCTCCCTTCAAGAATGGAGAGAGCCAGCGAAAGACAAAAGACAAAAAGACAAAAAGGACGCTGCTCCACGTCCAGATGTTACTTTTGTCGATAAAAGACAAAAAGATCTGCTTTGGGATACTCTCATGGAACATTTCACCCTACCGGATCATTTCACAGAAGCAGATGTGCAGAAAGTCAAGGACGCTGCTCTTAGGAAGATGGCGTTTGCATTCAAAAACCACAAGAATCGTGAATGGAACAAGTACGTCAAGGGAGGAAGGAAGACTCCAGTATTCGAGGGAACACTAGAGAACCAACGTGCTCATTGGGACGATTTCGTGAAATTCAAGGATTCGGAATTAGCTAAGGAACGGTCGAGAATAAACAAGAAGAATGCCGAAAAAAAGGATAAGTTCCATAAGCTGGGGCCCGGTGGCTATGCGGTGGCAATGCCTAAGTGGGATAAGTCTGAGAAAGAGATGGAGGATGCAGGTGCCACTCCGGTTACTAAGAGCTGGCCCCCCAGGGTCAGGACTTGGTTCTATGCGCATGGGGGGGAGTTGGACCCGAAGACAGGCAATGTTTCGACGAGGGCAAGTCTGAAGGGAGCCGACGATGCGATACTTGTTACAATAGAAGAGGCACGATCGGGGGTGTTCCAGCCCAATAGAGAGAACGACGAGCTTACGCGTGCCCTGGGAAATCCTGAACACCCGGGAAGAACACGAGGCAAGGGCGCTATTCCGTGGTATGAAGGGTTTTCAGACTGGAACACCGACTACAGAACCCGTGCGAGAAAGAAGATTGCGGAGGAGAAGAAGAGGAAGATGGAGGAGGAGCGGAGGCAGCGGGACTATGAACGCCTTCAAGGCCTAGAAGCAAGTCAAGCAGAATTGGCAGTCAAATTCCAGCGGCAGCAGGAGCAGATCGACTCACTTACCCAGCAAAGGGGGTCTCAGCAGCTGCAGCAGCTAGCGAATGATCCAACATTGGATAGCACCGCCCCATCCATGCCGAGAAGCAGCGTGGGTTCCGCCCCAGACGACGCAATGCTGGGTAGATGCCCCGTGGATGACATCACGGAGAACACTAGCTGCGAGCTACACGTCAAAATGAAGAACATATCCATGAAGGTGGCGGACGCCGGTGCTTTTACAAATCCCCCCGAGGCAACCTTCCATTGCAACCCGATTCCAGCGGGATATGCTCGTGTCTTGGTTGATGAGGTGGTGGACCCATATTCGGAGCTAGAGCTTTACATTCCTGGAGGTGACGACGAGCACTTTCTCGGAGAGGCCAACCATCGTATCATCCTATGGAAAAAGGATAGCATCATCTTTCGAAGGCCACCGACGCCGCGTCAACCGACTCCTCGTCGAAGTCCGCCACCGAGTCAGCAGACTCCCGCTCCTGCAAGTCCATCAAGTCCGGCAAAGTGTCAGGCCACTGATCCTCCTCCAAGTCCGGCACAACCTCAGGCCACTCCTCCTCCAAGTCCGGCACAGCTTCAGGCCACTCCTCCTCATCCAACTCAGCCCCGTCAGCCGTCTCCGCCGCCTCAGCAATTGCAGAAGAGACACCCCGCAGCTATGGTGCGTAGCGGTACGAGTCGAGGTAGTACAGGAAGTACAGGCGAAGGCAAGCGATATAAATATGGTACAAGCCTCAAGCCTCTTCCGCAGAGGCCTTATGACAAGTCTGAGGAGGAAATCGCAGCCATATCGAAGGCCGAGGTGGAAGCCCATTTTGCACCGAAACCGCCACCGCCGCCAAGGGAGAAAGTGCCTGAGGAAACGATTGACCACTTCATTCGTATGGCTCAACCACCAGCTCCCAAGCCTGTTGACACAGACTATGAGCGCCACATCAGGAAGTTAAATCGAGCACGTCTACGTAAGGAGGCGAGCTCGGGATCGAGCAAACAACAAGCAGCTGTCAAAAAATGCGGGAAAACCATTCCCCAGCTGGGAGAACAGGCGGCGCAATCGATCCCCTCACTTGTTGTGCCAACAACACGTGACAGTACGCACGCCCAATATTATTGTGGGCAAACAGTTTACGTTCCCGAGGTGGGCAATGTGGTAATAACCAAGGACCATATAATGCAGGCTGAAGTTCTCAACATCGCTGTTGGACAACTCCTCGAGATCGAGCCCATGCCTGTGCTTAAACAGCATGAAATAAAACGGAAATATGTTCGGGGCCAACCTTTGGTCGAGCCAGACAAGATCAAGAACCTCCCAACGAGAATGTATGAATTACATCAATGGTACATGAACATTATCAAGATTTCCGATCGATTGTCCCTCATGGTGAATGTCAAGGAGGAGCATTACTTCCATGAGAAAGCTCTGTCCGTTGAGTATTCCGAACTGTTTCGGTTATACAATCAAGACGCACTCGACAAATCTATCGTCAGTTGCTATTGTCTGTAAGTGATTTCTTTCTGTAATTTAAGTCTCAAGCTAGCTGTAGTGATCCTTTTGATCAATCATTACCTGTAATTATCCTCACTATATTCTTTTCTGTGGTATTATATGCAGGATGAAGATGTATGAAATGAGAAAAGGTGGATGCTTTGGCATTGGGTTCATTGACCCAAACACCGTTAATGAATACACATGGAAAATAAATCCACGTCAGCAAAAGGCCGTAGAGGACAACATGCTAGAGTTCTTGAAGCGCCTCAAATACAATGAAGATATACTACTTCCTTACAACTTCCAGTGAGTCACACTCTCTTGTACTAGAAATTCTCTGTTTTTGCCTACTAGCTAGCTACATGTTTTTGCTTACATATGCCCGCTTAATTAAGACATGCAAACGTGTGTGCATGCAGATTTCACTGGGTCTTGTGTATCATTAAAGTTGATGCCGGAACAGTTGAAATACTGGACTCACTACTCTCAGAAAAATCTGACTATAACATCTTGTTTGGGATAGTCAACAGGTAATTTCAATCATTATTAACTATATATCTCGGCCTATTTAGTTCGTCATTTCATGATATGAACTATTTAATAACCCTTTTATTCATTTTCTTTGTCGGCGGGTAGGGCTTGGGCAAGGTTCATCAGCGTCACGGAAGGCGAATGGAAAAAAAGCTTAAATGGGGAAGACCCAAGGTAAGTAATTAAGTAGTACTAGCTAGCTAGCTAGCTGCCATCTCTTTAATTATCATGCTTGATTAATTATTATCTGATCAAATTCCATTCTCGTAAAGGCCCTGAAGTAGGCACAGGGGACTGATTTGTGTGCATTCTGCGTTTGCGAGAACATTTGCATGATGGCGTCCGAAAGGAGCAGATCTCAAAGACAGGAATGGGTACGCTTGTCAAAACACTATTCACAATTTTTACACCATTATCGATATCTAGTCACACAACTAATACACATGCATATTGATCTCCTTCTTAACAGTTCAGAGAGGTGCGGGAGAAGCTCCTAGAAACGGAGCGCGTAGAAGCACTTCAAGAGGAAATAGCGGGATTTTTGCTCGACCAGGTCATAAATCCGAAGGGAGAATACTATTACCCGCTACCGCCCCCATGAAAACCACTTCCAATTGTCATCGTGCTCCGAAGGCACCAATTAGGCTAATGCCACTGGCTCCGAAGGCAACATGCATATGTACGAGAAATTGTATATAGCTATACACGTGTGTATGTGTGAATTAATTAATATGATGGTTTGTGAGACATTGATGATATATATATGCATGATTGGTTCTACTAGAAATTCTATATATATATATATATATATATATATATATATATATATATATATATATATATATATATATATAACGTGTACAATGTGTACTATCGTAAAATACCAGCAAACGAAAAAGAATTAAAATGGAAACAAAAAATTAAATGAAAAAGAAATCATAAAACTAAAAAAACCCCAAACCTTATAGTACCGGTTGGTCTTACCAACCGGTACTAAAGGGCTCCAGGCCCCTGGAGCTGGCTCGTGCCACGTGGTTTCCCTTTAGCACCGGTTCGTGCTGAACCGGTACTAAAGGGGGGGCCTTTAGTGCCTACACTTTAGTGCCGATTATGGAACCGGCACTAAAGGGCCTTACGAACCAGTGCTATTGCCCAGTTCTGCACTAGTGAATTGTCAAAATCTGAGAGAGTACATGATCGTATATTCTGTGGTGTTCAGTGCACATGGCAAAGTGCGGATGACAAGGCAGAAGGAGGCTGAGTGCTATAGCGGTGGGACATGTCAGAGACTATCCGAAAGAAGGGTGAGACAACTGCGAATTTGACTCAGGGTGACACAGGGCGACAGTGAAATTCCTTCAAGTTTTAGACAAAAAGTCAAGGAAGAGCGGTGACATTGAGTTTAGGTAACTCTTATATGTGGCGCCCAATATGTGAGTTGTTTATTTTCACACAGACAGTAGGCGGTGTGTGATGGTGTTGAATGGATTCTCCGAAAGTTGAGATCACAAGTTAGAGTAACGAGGAACTTAATTTTGCTCGAGTGTTGATTGTGAAGAAGGCGAGAAGGAACTACAGTTGCAGGTGGAGTCACGTGGAGTCTGGAAGTAGCAGCAGTGCTCATGGCGTATCTCAAGTCCAATGTACATGGAGGTTCGACACATGGATGAATTCAAGGCGGTGAAGAATATTCGCCAATGTGGAGTTTGTTAGAATTGTGTCAAATATTATTGTACAAGGTAGGTTACAGTTGGACTTGGTTTTGAACTGTGTGTAGACAGGGTAGGAGTTGTGTCCTAATAGGACACTTGTATCCTAGGCCTCTCATATATATCGGGGATAGACACGCAATGTAACCTATGCCAACATAATAGCACAGGCATGCGGGGAAGCTGACGGCGTGTGCCAGCGCTCGGGCAGCCGGGGTGCGGTATTATGACGGTGTCATTGGGAGGAGCGCCCGTAGTCATGCCCCGGGGATGTAGCCATATTGATGAACCTCGTTAACAAATCTCGCTGTCGTGCTTGTGTGATTGCTTCGTTCTCGGTAGATCGACGGAACGCCTCGGATTTATTCTAACATAGCTGACTCCAAGCATATATTATTGCTCTTGCCTATTACTCTCTGACGTGGAACAAGCTTGCCCTGCGATTATTTGCCGGCTACAGAACGTGCACATGTATGTAGAAAGGCTCGATCCAAGAATCAGTTGATGGGCGATGCTGTAATTAGTCAGCAGCAACGTCCACCTGTACCTGTACGCCGGCTGCAAAGGAGGGCAGGTGGATTGATTCTGGTGTAAAGGAAAAGGAGCCCTCGGCAGCAAATGCATAGGGCAACCAGGTGAAGCTATGTTTTGATTTCTAAGTTGACACACATATTTATTCGTTTTGGTTATTTCAACCTCTCCCTCACGTCCAATAGGTATGTACCGTGCATTCATCCTTCATAATATATGAAAACCTTGAAAAAGTATCTTCTCTACATATTTTCATTAGATTTACTATTCACTTAATTGACAGTTATATGATAATTAATTGGCATTAATGATGAATTCAGATTTTGATTCATTGTATGTATTCTTAAGATTATAAAGGGTTTTACTTATCCAGTTTAGTTGTGACATCATCTATTTAAAGAAAGTACTCCCTCCGTCCCAAAATATTGACTATTGCTCCATTTCTTTATATTTTCTTGCCTTTTACTTGCTTTGACGTCAGTTATGCAGATGAACTGGACCAGTCTTCACAGCTTATCCAATAACTTTATACACAAGAATATGGCGAATTGACACGGGGTGCTAAAACAGAACCAGATGGCAAGGCAAGGATTACACAGGTCCTATAGAAAGACGACCCCCATGTTGACTCGCCAAATCATACTTGGAAGCGACACCAATGGTAGCACTAAATTAATACTACCTCCGTTCCTAAATATAAGTCTTTTTAAAGATTACACTATGGACTACATACGGATCAAAATAAGTGAATCTACGCTCTAAAATGTGTCTATATACATCCGTATGTAGTTTGTAGTGGAATCTCTAAAAAGACTTATATTTAGAAACGGAGGGAGTATATGCCATCGAGCATGGAGCAGTAGCCTTCCAGAGTCAAATATATGCTCTCACATTTACATTCACTTGGAAAAAATGATGTGCTAAGCACCACCGGATTTTTTTCATGATGCAAATTAAACATATAAATACATGTTCATAAGCCAGGAGGAAATCCTTCTCAATGAGAAACAATTTCTCTTTGCAGTTGTTGGATGAATTACTATTACCTCCTTAATAAGTCGTTCAAATAAATCGGATGTGACTCTAACTTACATATTACAATATTTTATCATATGTAGGTTAAATATAAAATCTCCCTAGCTCGGTTGTGATACGATTGTACTATCCTAACAAGTAAGGAATCACCTTTAAAGATTCTCATGATGAGGACCTGAACATATAGGAGTGCTTGGCAATGTCCATGTGCTGGGCGGAGAAACACGCTGCCAAATCCATCGATCTGATGCCAATGCTAGCATGTTCGACTACACCTACAAGTTTGCTTGGATTATTATCTGGTGCATTATTAAGTTGCTATTTTTGTACTTGCAAAGATTTATCCTTTTTTGTCATTTAGATAAATTTATCTTTTTGGATTACAAAACTGCAGTATATTTAGCTATGTGCTCCTAATTAAATTTGTTCCTTTAGCTTCTATTTTATTTCTGTCTTGGGTGCACTGGAAGATCACTATAGATATACTTTTTTCCTGATTATTCTGGGCATAAGTTTTGTGGTGTACTATTTTGTTATAAGATGGTTTGTAATTTGGATGCATTGCTAATGCTACTTTTTTACATTTCGTTTCCACAGATAGCCCTTTACATTTTTGTTATGATAGATGATTGTTTTTCCGTCAGTACATTTTGTCAATCTTTTACTTGATAATAACCTGTCAAAATAGTTGAATTTCATATGTTTCTAGCAAGTATAATTACCTAATGTATTCTTCAAATATAATTTAAATGTATTAAAATCATCAGGTTGTATCGACTATGGAGATCTGGATGCTATAGGTGCATAGAAGTATGTTGGTATAAACTAATGTCTGCTTTGCTTTTCTACAGAACCTTTTGCTTATATCTGATATACTTGAGATGTTAAAGAAATGAACATGTGGAATAACCTGGTAATTTTCTTATTGTGGTGAACAACGCATTGCTTACCTGCGTCAACACGACTAAATTAGGTGCAATGAAGCCAATCTTGACGTATCTTCCAGTCACGGGCACGGACAATGAACAACAATAAATGAAATAAACTGCTAGAGTAGAACATTATGGTCACCCTCAAATGCAGCATGGTCATATTCTGCCAGGTTAATAAGCTTTCAGAGCACTAGAGTAAACATGCATCGCTTTACTAATTTCAGGTGTTCTTTTCACATACACATTTTTCATGAAATTACTAGCACTGCTCATCATACATCTGCATAAAAAATGAAGTATTTAGCTTATGATGGTCTGTACTAAGTAGCAGTGAAAACATTGGCAAAAAAAGGAAGGTTTGCATTAGAGACACTAGTAGAAAACGGAGCTTTAATACCGCTTTATAAGGGCTTTTAATACCGGTTCTGCAACCGGTACTAAAGAGTGGAGACTAAAGCCCCCCCCCCCTTTAGTACCGGTTCGGCACGAACCGCCACTAAAGGCCCACCACGTGGCGTGAGCTCGCGCTGTGGTATGGGGGACCTTTAATACCGGTTGGTGTTACCAACCGGTACTAAAGGTATTTTTTTTTGAAAATTTTGAAAAAAAATTGATTTTTTTTTATTTTCAATTTTCTAAATTATTTGATGATTTAGTCTCTAATCGCCCCTCTTAACCACTCAAGTGTGGATCACTCATTCCAAATCATCTAACTTCCCGACCGGTCACCCATCCTCTCACTCCCCAGCCCGAGCACGCTTAACTTCAGAGTTCTATTCCCCCTACTTTCCAAGTCTGCACTTGTTGTTTTCCTGACAAATGTAAGCTGTAAATCCTATTAACCCTCAGCAGTTTAGCTTGAACATTAGGTCACACATTTCACCGTTTGAGTTTGAAACTATTATTCTAAAAAACAGTAATTATTTAGTAACAGTAATATTTCTTAAATACGTTTGACAATAGTTTGACCACAGTTTGACCATAGCTTGACCAGATTTGACCACAATTCAGAAAATTCAAATAATTATTTAGTAACACTAATATTCTTGAATAAGTATGTAGTAACAATAATACTTCTTGAATAAGTAGTTTGACCATAGTTTGACCAGATTTAACCAAAATTAAAAAAAACTTAAATTTGAGCATATCTTTTTCTCCTTTTGGAATTTGAGGACTCTAAAAAATTGCAAACAGGCTATAGGCTGTCAAAATCGGATGCGGATTTTCGTGCTGAATTTTTGGATATATTATACGTTTTTTCCGACATCGTATGCAAAAGTTATAGCCGTTTTACATTTTCCCTACACTTTTTGTAAAAATGTCCAAATTTAAGTTTCTTAATTTTCCTAACTAGTAGATGTAGTAATATAACTTCATCTCGAAGAATTTTATTTTTTGAATTTTTTATCATTTTCTTTTGTATTTTTCAAAATTGAAATGGCGATATAGGGGGGTAGAGATTGAAAATTGCCTTTTAGTACCGGTTTGTGCCACGAACCGGTACTATAGGTCAAACCCCTTTAGTACCGGTTCGTGGCACGAACCGGTACTAAAGGTTAGCCCTTTAGTATCGGTTTGTGCCACGAACCGGTACTAAAGGTGATCGCGGGGCCCCGGCCTGACGCCAGCCTGCCACCACCCCTTTAGTACCGGTTCGTGGCACGAACCGGTACTAAAGGTTCAAAACGAATCGGCATTAATGCATAGTCGTTCGAACCGGCACTAATGGTACCATTAGTACCGGGCCAAAATCGAACCGGCACTAATATCTCACATTAGGTCGTTTTTCTACTAGTGAGAGTCCAATTAGGGGTTTAAATTTCTGAGTGTTAGGGTACCCTCCAACCCTCAATAGTTCAACCAAATGAAATAAAAGTTTCAAGTTTAGTTAATGTGATATTCTCATTTCCAGGTGATTTGTAATTAATAATTGACGGAGTTTGGTAAAGATATTGCTATCATACTGTTGTTACTTAGGTTTCCGTTGCTCATTTGTACCATCAAAAAGGACAATAAACGAGGTGTATGTTATGAAATCACGTGATGAAATGTTTCAAGTTATTGCTTAATTTTTTATAATAGGTCGACTGTTTCGTTGAAGTCATATATGATCCAATGGCTCCTAATGTATTATGTTCATTTTGATTTGCATATTGGAAATTCATGCTCTACAAACTATTTGTAGGTTCTCTACTATTTATATTTCCCATTTTTTATACCTAATAAGGTTAAGTAAAACAGTGATGACTAAGTTAAGGCTCTTGCAACACATTGGAGAGTGCAACAATTCACTTAAAATTGGATCAATATATTAATGCAAGCTACTTTGGCAATCGTAGATGAGAATGGATTTTTTTTCCTCTGACATTTTCTAATATGACTAATGAATATGTGATATAGTGTACATCCACAGTTGTATTACTTTTCTAAAAAAATATTGTGAACTTTTTATTTTTCTATATTTAAAATATGTCAACATCCATGTATATAGTATACTATTAATATCTCCACACATTTGCAAAATGACTAGCCCGTGCGGATGCACGGTTGACGACTAGTTAAATTAATTTGCTATTTCACTCTCACCTACTCCCTTGGTAAAGAAATATAAGAGCTTTTGGATCATTCACTACTTGAATGGTCTAAACGCTCTTACATTTCTTTATAGAGGGAACATTTTCTAAATCCCGTTGTCAGTTACTTGAACATTAACAAACTAGCACCATGATCTACATGGAAAACGATCAAGTTTCTCAGTGGTTGGCCGTTTGCCGAGTGTAAACTCACGGGCACTCGCATATATGTTGTTTGCCGAGCGTCCCACAAGAAAAAGTCTG